>NW_027272734.1:0-177993 GCF_040938485.1 Diadema antillarum
GGTGGTAAGTTGGGGAATATCAGCCACACGCTCCACTGCATCTGTATGGGTCTGGGGGTTTCCCCAACTGTACTGCCCCGAGAGGGAGACATGTGGTTAATCAGGCATGCACTCCGTACATTACAGTACACGCAGCAGTGTGCATACATGTTTGATCATCGGCTTGAGGTGAAGTTTCATTGTCGCCGGAACGTCTATAAAGTTTGTCAAGGAAGCAGAGGTGGTTTTAATAACCTTTGCCGTCACAGCCAGCAGAGACCGTGCTGGAACGACGAGTTCATTTTTTAAAGAGGAATTACATGTAGATTGCATTAGGGCCCCTACTGTTTACAATACATCTGAGGTAAGTCTAGCTCTTATCAACCTGTGCTACATGTAGGTGAACTGTTGCAGATGCTGTTGTTGCTGCAGTAAGACCTGTTTTTCTTGTACCGTGACCTTTTATGAGGCCCAGGAATTTTCTTTATTCGCCGCAAAAGAGCCGTGGTTGGTATCATGTAGCCGCTTTGTGGCTTCCTGCCGTCAGAATTGCATTGATTCTGTGCACTTGTCTACAGGCTTCTTGAGAAGTCCACAAAACGCTTCACTGTCAGCAGTCTGAGGTTCTTGTCTTATAAGAATCACAGCCTACTGGACCATGGATACCAGTATGACACTTGCTGGCATTGTAATGCAGTAATGACTGCAGGGCCTCTTATGTAACAAAGTTCCATTTTATAAACTACTGTATATCAGCTTTCTTCACATTTTAGCTTCCATTTTTTTTCTTAAACTAATGACTGATGGGAAAACTGAATAACTAAATAATAAATAAATCAAAGCCATGCTTTTTCTGGTTTGCACTTGGTATTGTAACTCCATGTGCAATAAATTGCAGGAGATGTTTGTATGTGTGCTACATGTCCACACAGTATTACTGTATACTGTAAAACATGATATATTCGCGGCATGAATTTTTCACGAATTGGAGCCGACGGCCTTTTTTTGCGGCATGAAATTTTCGCGAACTGCCACTGGCATTCAATGCATATAGTGTAGACAAGAACTTTCGCGTGCATTTTAATTTCGCGAATCTTGGCGCTCGTGAAATTCGCAAAATTGAAATGCACGCGAAAATTCCTCGTTTTACAGTAACCACAGATTGGTAGACCACTTGCTTTGTTGTGCTCTGTAGAATACAGTACCACACTACCTGACTTTGAAAGATTAAAATTATGAATAGAACAAGCTGAAGAGGAGGGGTTTCATCAAAATTTGACCTAGATTTCTACATTTTGGAATTTCATGTTTTTATGGCATGTTAGTATTGGGCACAATCAGTTCATATAAATTAGTTGACTTGATAATGTCATTGCTTCATAGTGTAAGTCTGCATAGATCTACAGACTACACACAAAATATTCACTAAATTTTTGCATAAAATAAAAAAACAAACAAAACTTTAATGTCGGGAGAAAAAAAGATAATAGGGCCTACTGTATAAAATGCCATATATTTTACAGTGTTTTATAGTGTCTGTGGGTTTTTAAGAGTGGATTGATGTTCACTTTACAGACTTGGAGACTTGCAAAAATAATATCTTCTCCAAAGCGTGAAGTGGCTATTAAAGTTCTCTTATCTTGAAAAGGAATATTGGTTCTTTCTCTTTCTGTCCAAGTGGTTGTTGATCTCAAATTCAAGCTCTCTCAAAATAATCTTCATAAGGCTCAATTCGTGAAATATACTCACAAATATCTATATGATGTATTTGTTATGGACAATAGTTGCTGAATAGTCGCGCAATGATGTGATTATTTTTTGTAGGTGACATTAGTATGCATTATCAGCATGTATAATGTTTGACCCGTACACATGTTTGATGAGGCAGAGTGTATAGCTTGACCTTCATTTGCTTCCACCAATGACTATACCTAGGTTCGTTCATATAGAGGCTAATCATCAGTGATAGCTAATCATTGACGATAAGAGCTTACCCTTTTTAAACTACAACGAGCATCCACACAACATTTATCTTCGAGATTTAACGTTCAGCGAGAGTCCCACTCGATGATTAAGCCACAAAACGGGAACATAAGGGCTAGCGAGATATATGTGACCGTGCACCTCAAAACGAACATAAAGTTGCACACACTGATTTTACATGAGGACTGAAAATAAGTGAAATGGGTCAACCTAGCCGAACTTGACTTTTTCATATTTTCTGAAAGAGCGGGTCTTCCTTTCCATTATGCTAAAAATTTGGTATCATAAAACGGACAGGAGAGTGTGTTTTTTTTAGCAGTTTGTCTCAAACATTTTTGGTAGAATAGTGTGATTAGGTGTGTTTTTAGAATCCCTTTTTCATTTCTGAAAAAAAACCTTGTCCACACTCTTCACTTTCAACTCTAATAACTTTTGAAAAGATAGTGCTACTGCTTTGAAAATTGGCATTGATTATGGACATAATGTGTTAATGAGGCAAGCCTAATTTCAGTTTAATCTGATGATCCCTTCATTGTTGCTACTCTGGTGGTTTACTTCCTGTTTTTTTTTGTCCCATTCATCGCACAGCCAGCACGGTTTGGTAAAGATTAAGCGCTTGAATAGACACTGTACTTCAGAGCCTCTTTTCTCAGTTCACACTTTTCCTGAGTTTGTGCTTTCTTTCCAATATCTAGATAGGTTAGGAGAGTCCATTTGATTTGAGTTATACATCATTTTAAAGCTTAAAGTCTGCTCTTTCAGAATATGGTCTTAACTAAAAATTCATGTCTGGCGACTTTTTGTTTGTTTTGAGGTGCAGGGTCACATATACAGTAGTAATGGATTGCATGCACATGTACTGGATTTTACAGTCTAGAGGTTGACCTGAAAGCTATAAGGAAATGGGATTCACAGAGAGGTCATGCTAACTTTCGAGTTTTATTGTTGATTATCATGTCTGCATAACATGAAAACTACATATGTACAAGCTTGCTGTCTCAGAGCCTATTGTGTGGGAGTTACAATGTTTGGGAGAAATTCTGCAATCTCCTCTACTTTGCACAAATTTACATGTACTATGACAGAAAAGTACAAGACAGTGTAAGTTCTGGTAAATTCAAAGAAAAAAAGTGAGTTGAAGACATAAGTGTTTCACTATGCCAACAGGGGGGGGGGGGGGGGGGGGGGGGCTGGAGTGATTTTTCCATGTAGACGTGTTCAAGGTACCCAATACATTACTTTTGTAACTGCTCATCTGCTGCAGGATGACATTTATAGTCAATCAAAATGGCTGTAAGACAGTGAAGATGAATTACTCAATTGTACATTTATACATCTATAGATAATGCAGATGTCTACAAGTTGTATGCTTATAAACAGGCATGCATGTAAGATGATTTATTTACATAGACTAGACTTTCACTTTCCCCTGTCATTTCTTAACATCATATGGTCACCCAAACTTGAACTGTCATGGGCCCTGTTTCATTAAAATATATGCAATCAATCTTTAGGGCAGATAATCAAACATAAGTCAGGAATTGGCCAATCAGAATTGAGTATTCAAGTTTGATTTTCTGACTTACGTTTGATTGCATTTTTTTTTTTTTTTTGCAACAAGACCTTGGGTTATTTTGCATAAAAATGTACAATCAAACATAAGTCATAAACGCAAACATAGCATAGTCAGGAATCAACCAATCAGATATTAGCATTCAGAGGCTCTGTTTGATTTTCTGATTTACATAATTATATGTTTGATCTCAACTTTTACTCAACAGGCCCCAACAGTTGCTTTAATAATTTCACATCATTTATTCAAGATAACTTGTTACTTGGGATTAGCTCCCTTGTATAGATGGGGAAATGTTCTATCACTTTCAGATTTAGAAATTGTCGGACAGAACTGTAGTACCAATATTCTGATTCTGTCATGACAAAAGTACAGTTCTGCTTTTGTGTCCAGATCTGTGTCAACATTTGTATTGCACGTGTGTGCGAGAATGAATTAGTTTTTGGAAAATTACGTGGGGCTGACATTTGGGCTATAGTTGGGAGTGGGCTGGTCCGCTAGAACTAAAAATGCTTGTGAATTGGGGCACTATCACGTCCGAGGATCTAATGTGTTGATTGCCGCTAGGAAGCAGTAGTGCACTGACCTGCCGCGATAGCGAGCAGTGACGTCTTTCCCTTGCATGCATGTATTTCCTGGGTAACGGGGGGTAAAAAAAGAATGCAACTCTGGCTTCAGCAACCCAGGCATACGTGTACGTGAACAGTAGGGGCAGTCCGTCAGGATTGGGGGGGGGGGGGGGGTGAGTCAGGTGTGATGACATCAAATCGGGCTTCAGTGCTTCTTACAATTCTTTTCTAACTGTGACATTCTATATAAATAGAATAATGTACAATATACATGTATAATGATGCATTCAAATTTTCATTAGGACTTTTAATAGACACCCCTGCAAAAGAAAGAAAAAAATATAAAAGATTAGCTATATGTCGAGAAATTTTCAATTTTCAAGTTTCATTTCAAAGAACAAATTGCCATGCTGAAAAGCAAATGGACGACAGAGTGGTGATTTTGGATGTCTACACTTCATCCTGCTCACAATAGCACTTATAGGGTGGAGTATTTTATACTGTATGCATTCAAATGAATTGAATATTTGCCTCTCTTGTTTGTTGTTTTTCTGAATTCATCAGTTCCCCTCAGCTATTGCAAATATCTGCGATAATCTCTCCGGATTGAAGGAGGCAGATTACCTTTAAGAGAGTATTAGAACATCACTAACTCTGTTCAGTGTTATGACTTTTCCTCCTGTGAGGGAACAAGTGAATAGTCCTTTTTAGGATATTGTTATTACTAGTAGTGAAATCTGATTTAATCATTGATACCATGTCATTAATCTGCTATTCCAAAGAGATAAAGGGCATGGGTAACTAATGTAATCATCTGTGTTTTGTGAAACACCATGATATACAGTAAGTGTAAAATCAGAAACATTCAAGGCATGAAATTTTACCACGAACATTCAAGCCAGCAGCTTAATTTTTCATGGCACAAAACTTTCCCAAATTGCTAACCGTGAGGCATTACAAATATATAGTACTACAAGCCCGGCTTATCTTTCATTCATCTGGCCTTACTCTCCAGATGCCCATTACACATATCAGGGGATATACATGGGAGTCCGGGCGTTATCCTCTGTACATTGCCTCTTGCCTATGGAACTCCCTCCCATCTTTTCTCTTTGAAAATGAAGTCCTGGAGCACTTCAAAACATCACTAAAAACTCAGACATTCAAATTACTATAAAGCTCTCTTTGAGTAGTCTGTGCCTTTAATAGATTTTCTTTTTAATGTACTATTAAAACAGAGATATGAATATGGCACTAAACAAATGCTGTGAATTGTCATTGTCTCTGTGGGGATTTGCTTGTGGTTGCAATAGGCAGGTGCTTGCTGTAGACAGGTGACTGCTAAAGGAGGTTTGACTGTGTCTTTAAAAAAAATATATAGCATTATAGATTGCAATAATTGCAGGTATTGTAGCAATCAGTGGGATAATTAAATGCAGTGAGTTTTATTTTCTAGCCATGTATGATACTGTTTAGACAATGAAGTGAAAGTGCTAGGTCAGCTTTGTTACTGCTAGTGAACACAGAGGGCGCTGTTCACTATGTCTGTGTATATCGTATCTTCCTCTTGAACATGGCACTCATACATTATGCATGTGTGTGTGTGTGTGTATTAGGTTTTCATTGTGTAAAACTTGTGTGAGGGTATGCTGTCATTCAAAACATGTTAGATTTATATTAACCTAAGATCTTTTCTTTGCCTTTCTGCTGAAAACATTGTATAGGCTTACCTGTATGCAGTACTATGTGTCACTGAAAGTTCAGGCTATCAGCACCTGGAAATTTGTTAGTGATAGTACAGGGCAGATATCTATAGGTGGTCCTTTTTTTTTTCTTCATTCTAACAGGCTCTGTAGCTCTGAAACAAGGAAGTTTATAAAGTACACAGAGAGTTGTGTACATGATAGATTTATAATGGGTACATACAGTACAGCTCAGAGACGTGCTCATCTTTGCCAAGCTGTGTATGATCGAGGACTCCGTAGGAGGCGCTTCTAGCTTCCTCTTTTAGTGTGCAATTTTGTATACAGCATCTTGAACAATCAAGATTTTTGTGTCTGTCTCTCCCTCCCCCCTCCCCCCTCTCTCTCTCTCTGACCCTCCGCCTCCCTGCCTTACTCTCTTTCTTTGTTCTTGTCTTTGCCTATCATTTTGTCAATTTGTTTGTTGGTTTGTTTGTTTGTCTTTCCCCTTTCTCATTATTACCTGCCCATAGCTTTGTGTGTGAGAGTTGTGTGTGAGAGTTGTGTGTGAGAGTTGTGTGTGAGAGTTGTGTGTGTGAGTTGTGTGTGAAAGTTGTACACATTGGACTCATTGGCATAAAAAGGGTTAATGAATTTCTTCCTTCTTTCCCTCCTTTCCCCTTTTATTCTCCCTTTATTCTCCCGTTCTCCTTTCAACATGTACACATCTATAGCAGCCTCTCTCTTGCATCCCCCTCTCCGTCCATCTATCCCACCCCCCCCCCCCCCCCCCAGCATCCTTTCTCTTGTGCTCCAATGATGCGTGTGCGTCCTGCTTGATGACATCATGCCGCTTCCCCGGTTTGTCTTCCATGCGCCCTTGGAGACGGAGAATGACTCATCCAAGAGAACTCATCTCTGCTTGCTTCCCACCCCCCCCCCCCCTTCCTCCTCCTCACCTCCATAGTCTTTGTTCCAGGCTGATTGAGATATTAATGCCTTCCTGTCAGTTGTTGATTCCGTGTACACGATACTGGGAAAGCTTATGCTGTTCTCTGCTGATGTTGTCATCAGTACGGGGGAGAGCAATTGTTGTATGAATACAGGTTTTACTCCACCTGCTGCATAATGCAGTATAGACTCTAATAGTAGGGCTACACACGTTTTGATCATAATTACATCCGTACTACTGAAATTTATCCTGCAGTTGTAAGGTGATGGGGGCCAGGGTGCAAGGTTTATGCTCTTGCCACAGATGAAAAGAGCTTGATTAGGTTGAATTCGACCCGTACAAGGTATTGATGCCAAGAAAAACCATGTAACAACAACATGAAGACGTGTCCAATGCAATCAGTGTGATATTACATCAGGAAATTTAACAAACCAACAGACACTCGTGTCAAACAGCGTATCAAATACTCTCGTCTTTTTCGAACCAAAACTCTGAAAGTGGAAACCTTTAATTCATCATTTAGCATTTAGCCTTATTTCATGTCTGTGTTTTGTTTTTGTCTTTGGATGCAGTCGGGAAATGTGTGCAAATCCCTGAACTGTGCTTTATAACAAAAGAATATTTGGGACAAAATGTTGGAATTTCTTTTCTGCTTGAGTGATTATTGCCAACATTATGTAAAGATCTATGTAAAGTTTATAATAGACATCACAACCACATGTTCTTTGAGCATTTTTTTTTTCTTGATCTTCTACCATGAAACTGCCTGGAGGAAAAAAATATGGGAATATGGAGCTCCATTTTTGAATGTCTTAAATTAGTGTGGAATTTGTTAAATCATTTTCACTCAGGAATGGTATGCTGGCAAAAAAAACAGGGGTGATATTCCAGGCAAAATTTTCTTGGATCTTTCTGAAACTGCTCACTGGTTTACATATGAAATGTGCCCATTGACCCTGTACATACATCCTTCTTGCATCACGTTCCTTGATGCAATGTTGTTGCATGTTGCACATCGAGGGGGCTGCAAACCAGCCTGCCTGCCCGCTTCTGTAGGGCAACTGCAACTCACTATGGGGCAAGTAGTCTGAAGGGGCGCTTGCCCGCTCAGGGCACTGTTAACACCAGAAATTTTCGCGTGCATGAAACTTCACAATTTTGCACCTAGCCAAGATTCACGAAAGTATTTAAAAATGCATTTAAAACTACTTGTCTACACAATGCATTTGATGTCAGTGGCAGTTCGCGAAAGTTTCATGCCACGCAAAAAAGTTCGTCAGCTCCAATTTGCAAAGTTTCATGCCGCAAATGTATCTATTTTTACAGTAATGGACCCATTCTAGCAAACAGGGGAAACATCTCCTGTAATTGCCTGTACATGTGATGTAAAACAGTCCAGGGTCAAGAAACATGCCAAGTACATGATTCATTTTCATCTAGATACTTCCTCTATTATTTTTGTTCTCGTGACGGTATGATCTCCGCAGCTTGTCTTAAGCTCGACAGTTGATTAGCAACCCTTGTACCCAGCATTTGCGGTATGATGTCAAATGCCAGGGACAAAATGATATCTGCAACAGATTGACAATTGCCAGATTGTTTGGATTTCTATGTTACACTGCACTGCACTGTTCACTTCTACAGAAACAATACAATGTATCATGCAATATCATCATCAAACATTATATTGGTCGTTTGGCACTTGGTATTTTTTGTTTTAATTTTGTTTTAATCTTGAGCTAAAAGTTAATTCGTAGGAATATATACATCAGTCAACCTTTTGCAATGTTTGTACATAAATTTTGCTAATTTCATCAAAGATGATGAAGTTCTTGAACCTTTATTAACTGTACATGTACTCATACTTTGCGCTTTAGGAAGAAGGGGGGAAAAAGCATTGTAGACCTACAGGATGCAACAATTGTATCAGTCTAGCACTCCCATGAAAGGGCTTTTTACACTTGTAAATTTTTGCTTAGTCCCGTACCAACGGTGGGCTAAGGGAGTAACGATAGTCCTGGTTCAGAGAAAGTCCAGGGTTAAGAAACAGAAGTGTAAAAAGGGCTTAAGTGTGAATGATAGTGAGGCATTCAACCCGTAGCTGCTGAGAACATCCACAAATGAAGTGGTTTGGTTGTGTTGCTTGTTGCCATGTGGATGGACAAGTAACAGTATTGCTGCAGCTAGTCATCTTTAGATTATGAAGCGGGTAGTAGAGAGGCCACTTTTCAGGATCCAGTTTTAGCCACGTGAAAGTTATGTAACAACATTTGCCAGCGTTGAAGCAAGACACTGACAATGTGCTCGTGACATGCATTCAACCAGCTTGGAAGCATTCTAGATTTTCAGGCTTTTTGAATACAGAATGCTAGCAGACACAGCAAGGCTAACTTTCCTGACTGATTGTAGTTAATTTCAACAACCAATGTTACAGATGTTGTGTGTGTGTGTGTGGGGGGGGGGGGGGGGGAAGGGGGGAGAATGATACCGTTAGACCTGAAATGCAAATGTGAGCCAACTGCCTTTTTAGCAACATGAAACTTTTGCAGATTGCCACTGGCATTCAATGCATTGTGTAGACAAACACTGAATGTGCATTTAACTTAAATTGTGAATCTTGTCTCCTTGCAAAATATGCAAAAATTTCATGCATATGAAATCTCTGGTTTTACAGTGCTTAGTTACTTTAATTTAAAAAAAAAAGAAAATGGTCTTTCATGACGCACTCAATCTTGAAATCATGAAGGGAATGATCAAAATTATGGCTTTCATACCTTCAAAATCCAATATACAGAATGCTAAAAGTTACATTAAAGATGGAGTTAGGATGAGGAATATTTGTAAAGAATCCTCAAATTGTGTTTTCGCAAAACAGTGATATCAGACTAGTTCACGCTAATTTGCAAAAGAGATGCAATGTTAAAGTCACATTCACACCGTTAAGTTGCAAGATAAATGCAATATTAAGGCAGCATTAGTCTCCTATCAACCCATACACTGTTTTTTACTCAATTTCTTTGCTTGATATAGAAAAAGAAGGCTAAGTTTTCACAACAAATTGTTGTAATCTTGAAGTGACTTTCATGCAATAATGACTGTTATTAGGGAGGGAGTGTTATCAGCCAACTTGAATCTGACAAGTCAATTATATCCGACAAGTTTTGAGAAATTCTTAAGTCTGATTGGCTGATTTCTCTAAACTTGTCGGATATAATTGACTTGTCGGACATTTTATCCGACAAGTTCCTTCATGAAATGCCCCCCTGGTCTCTGAGTGCTTGATCTTCTCTGTGTCAGTCGATGAGTCTAGTCATAATGATATGTTCCTGTTGCAAAATATCATCGCGGAATATCTTATGCAAGGGGGGGGGGGAGGAGGTGTCTCAGTCTACAGTTTAATCCTTTTCTGTCTGGTCAAGTCGTATGTTACAAGCGTTGATATAAGCTGCGTGTTGTGAGGTAATAAATCGCCAACCCAAAGAAAGAGCCAAGCGACAGCAAACGTTGGGAGTGCGGCTATTTATGGTGAGTGTGTGTACCCGTAGCTAGGGCAGCGCAAAGGGTGCAGGGCGAGTAGTAGTCATAGCGGAGTGTTAATTAGGAACTTCCGAACGTCACAGCCCCATTACAGGCCATTGGCAGAGCAGTTCCTTCTCGGGCTACTGCCGGCTTGAAATTTAGAAAGCCTTTTGTGTGAAACATGAACCTCTCCTTGTAGAATAAAGTTCACGTACATTGATGTCTTATTGCGGATTCATACAAAATCACATTACGTTGTATGTTATCAATTTTTGAAATATCTTTTTCTTTGTTGCAACCGTGTCATGAGAATAGTTTGATCATTGTTCATTGTAAAAAGAATAAAGAAAAAATGCAATTCAGATTGTACATTATGAATAATGCCAAATGCTAGGCATTCATAGGAATAGATAAATAATCCAAGTTTATGACAATACGAAAAAAAAAATAGCCAACAGACCAAACAATTACAGACTTGGAAACAGAAAATTTATGCAGTATTTGATAAATTCTAAAGGTTCAAGGACAATTCATTTCATATTCATCCTTTTGATTAGCACTTTTTTAATAGACTTAGGTAGTTGTAGTCAATTTAAAACTAATGTGATGGCTTTATATAGCAAATATCTCTGTGTAATTAATAGCTTAGCACAGCTGGGTAATTTGATGTACTGTTTGCTAAAATACTGTAAGAAGACAGAATGCATTGTAAAATACTGTACGTGTAGACAGTGTTGATTACGTCATATACATAGAAAGATAGATCGAAAGTATGATGTGAAGTTTAATAGTAATGTTATCAACAAATTATCTAATCATTCATTATGAAAACAAAACAAAGTATTAAAAACAAAGAGAGTCATACATTATTGCAAGTGGTTTAATAATCTTAGACATCCAGCTCACAAGATATAATTGTAAGACCAACAAGGTTGAGAAAGTGATACTAGAAAACTGATTATGCCAAGAGCGATATTTACCTGCCCAATAATCATCCTCGTTTGCACACTAAAGATGCAGGACGAGATTGCAAAATGGGTGTTATTTCAGAAAAGTGATTACATCACATACCGTAGCTTGGTGAACTCAAATACCATCTGACATCAGCCTTGAAAGTGAAAACATTCTTGGGTTTGTATGAGGGTGTGTTTGTGACCGACTTTTTTTTACATTGGCAAACACAAAAGCTGTCATCCATGTCCACGTCATACAAGCATTTGGTATACTTCTGATTTCTCAATGCCACTTTCAGACCATGAAAGACCTGGTTCTAATGCCAATGATAGATAGAATGTAACCCTATTTTTCCATTGTAAAGGGGTTTTCCAGACGAAACTTCCTGGTATGTGGTGTAGTGGACTGTTATCTCAAATAATTTTGGGGGATGACTTTCATAGATCTGTTCTCACTGTGCTTCCTTTCTGGAGAAAGGAAGGTAAAAATAGTCTCAGAGAATTACAAGCTACACGGTACCATATATCGCCCAAAATCCATTATGCTAGTCAAGCAAACTGCTTGCAAATATTGATTTCGGTCTCATCCATCCTTACCTTAAGAGACAGTGATATACTTGTACTATCCACAACATTATATCTATTTTTAAGTAATTTTTAAGTGCTCTTATACATTGTATTTTGTGCAGTAAGCTTTTACTGATGTAGACTCAGGAGACTCAACAGAAAGGCTTCTTTGTCATTGTGACATAAGGGTGAATTCCAGCATAATATTGGTAGAAATGAGCTGCGCTCTCCTAGTGCTTTCCTACAGTGTAGTTATTGTCATCATCGTCATCGTAATTGTTCTACATGTACTACATGTGTATGTACTACCAATATTGCTAATTCAGAAAAAAAAAAAAGTTTTGCTGTATGCATTGATCTGTGCAATTCATCTTGATCTTTGTAGCACATCATATAGTCATTTATGTTGAGAATTCACATTTTGATATAATTCAGCAGAAAAATGAAGCTTTCCCCTGACATAGCCACAATTTTCCATTGTTGCAGACATTATTTACCATTTGCAGATGAAAAAAAAAATCCAGCTTTAGTGCTTCAAAATAGTTCTAAAATATGAATTTATAGGGATAGAGACAACCAATGTAAAATGTTTATAATCAATACAATCAGTGGTAAGTATTGTTAAATATATACAAAATGTGAACAATAGTTCTGATAAAATTGTTTCTCGAATAAACCATCTACAGTTATGGTTTAATGAGAAAAATAGTGATATCTCCTTAGACAGCACTGCACACTGGCACTGTTATGACGGTCCCTGACCAGTAAAAATCACTGTCAGACCAGTAACTTTTTCAGGAATGGACCAGTAAAAAAAACGGAAAAACTGGGTGCCTACTAGTCTGACAGACCGGTCGGACTAGTAGAAAAAAATTGGGTAGTGTGCAGCCCTGCCTTAGAGTTTAACTTTATTGCAAAATTTTCATATGGTAGGATGTTTTGTGATACAACTGTCGTACACAATGCATCAAATGTGATATTAAACTCTAAAAAATTTTTGAATCACTTCTACTAATGGTAAACAATTTACTATTGTGTCTGCAAGAGCAGAGAGAGTACTGTCGGACTATAAAAGGGTCGTTAGGAGTGACACCCTGTCCTTGTCCGAAGGGGGACGTCGAGCCCTGATGAGTCGTACATCCCATTAGACCGGAGGAAAGGGGGTGGGGGGCAGCGGAAATCAAAGGAAATCGGCTTTCGGGGGCAGAACAATGCTTGAACGGGCTCCAAGGGAAGTGGATTTAATTAGTTCACAGTTCTGGTGGATCGGATGACTGTAATACATTGTATGCAGACTGATATGTGTGTGCTGAGTATAGGAGAGGGGTGAAACATGCATTGCAAGTACATACATTCAGAGTAAAACAAAAAAACAAAGGGCCATATTTTTTTTTACTTTTTTCAAAAAGCATACATAATTATACAATGTATGTCTGTTTAAATTATACACATCCTTACACGCACACACATAGAGATATATTCTATCAGGTCTACATATTGTGTAATCTGTCTGCTACGCACACACACTTTCGAAATATACATACCAGTACTTGAACTATAGAAGTGAGGGTGTAAATTATGTGTGAGTAGACAGATGTATGGATAGATATATGTTCTTCTCTTATCTTTATATATTACTCTCACTTCCTTTCTCCCGCTCCCTCTCACTTTTTCTTGCTCTCTCTCCCTCTGTATGCTTCTGGGACAGGATTTGATATAAAGCAGGATTTATCTGTGTTGCGTGACGATCTGGTTCCAAATGCGGTCAAAAAATGATCAGAGCAAAACTATTAAACAACTTGGTGAAATATAAAGCGTGTCTTCTGTTATGCAGGAAAGAGGAAGAACGTCAGAGAAGAGACGAGTGTGTGTGTGTGTGTGTGTTGCTACATGATTCCCAGTGATTAGTCCAGCCAGATAAGTGGGCTCATAGTGGTTGTGTGTGTGTGTGTGTGTGTGTACACACGTTATCTCTCTATCCGGGTCTGTGTGTGTGCATTGGTATGTGCCAACAGATCACTCTCACTTGCACATGACAGTGTGCATGCATGTGTGTGTGTGTGTGTTTCATTTTGAACTTGAATCATCATTTGATGGAGAGGAGCATCCAAAGCTGTGCCTGGAATGAAAACTCGTGGCACCCAGGAGCGTTAAATGACACGGTCGCAAAAACGGGGGTAGTGCTGCTATTTTCAGTGCTATTAGCGCAGAAAAAAACACCTGGGCCCCGTGTCGAGCTAACTTTTGGTGGATCCCCATCTACCGAGGATGCTACTTGTTGGATATCCTTTAGCAGTTAGTTTCCCTCACTCTGATCTTCTCTTTCCCGCGTTGTACTTTTTACTCCACTTTCCTGCTCAGATGCCCAGCTTACCCGTTGGGGAGAGGTTCCTCTAATAGTATGCAGAACATTGAAGAGCCTCATTTTAGATTCAATCGGTCTGTCCGCAGGGGTTCCGATTATTAACTATCTTATCTGTGTGCACTCTGTGTCTACTCGTCCCCACGCAAACACTGCCGCGCTTCACCTGCGTTCTCTCCGCCGCGGTCAAGGTGGCGTAAAATCGAATTTGCAGACTCCTGCCTGCCTCCCAGCTCTCAACCCAGACCCGGCAGCCAGAGTACGTACGTGTTTGCCACGGGCAATGGATGGCTGATTCCCATGGGGATTCCAAACGACGATTGATACTGTCCATAATTATGAATCTGTGAGCAACATTGCTCGTTTGGATATCCATGTCTTCGTGAGAAAAATTCATCGCCGCCGTTGGCTAGCGGATGTGCCAGAATCTGTCATATTTACACACCTTGCATGTTGAGGAGAGTGTTTCACATCGTATCACTTTGATAAGAATCAACCCCGAGTGGAAACAGCTGAGGTGATCGCCGTCTGGAAAATCGGGACAAACACATGAATATTGAATGCATTTTCGACGCCACGAGTCACAGTTTTTTTCCCCCTCCACACTCACGGCGAGAGGGGAAGGGAAACGAAATTGCTAATGGGGGAATTATTCACCACCAGAGCTCCAGTAGAGTTGGAATATATTTCCATCTGATTAAGACACTGTGTCCTGTTTTGCCCTTCCTTTCTTAGCGGACTACCAAACCTCTTCAGCTTGCTCATTTTTTTTGGAGGGAAGAGGCTTTTATTGCGAGTATTTCTGCAGCTGATTCCAGCAGTGCTGGCTCTCTCTTATAGGAAGATATCTAGAGGAGTCTATCATATCCTTGGCGGAGAGAAAATACTGTCTCGCCGTACCTTCCTCTGGACGTAGCCTTGTGCCAGAGGAGTATGGATCATCGTTTGAGTATCGAGAAAGCGCTGAGGAAGCTTTTCACGCAAACGCCCTCAAGTCCGAACGGTAAGCCTTTCCCCCTTCCCACCGATAGACGGTTATATGTCCCTACCCTTAGCCATCTCAACGGGTGATCAATGTAGTACCGGTTGTCGACTGTCTTATTTCGTGTGTACACATTGTAAGTGCAGCTTGATCCCGGCTTCGGACCATATTGTATGTTAGAACATGATTCATCATTCAATTTACTGCTCATGCCCTGCATGAGTTGTTTCATTCTGGTGTGCTGAACATGGAAATTCAGTGGCTCTTTTTCCCCATCTTGTATCATTTTAATGCTGCCCATTTGTCTTTGCCGCATATTTTTTTCTTCTTGTGTGCCAAATGTGACTCACTAGACATAATACGCTCTGCACTTGCGTGTTGAATCAATCTGGTGCATTCAGTGAAGTTAACTGCATTCATTAGTCTGCATGCTATTAAGGAAGTAATGGGTAACCGTGGGCAGTGCACAGCATGCAGTTTTTTTGAGGAAATGCTGTTTGCTGATCATCAATACAAAAACCATTTGAAGGGAAACCCAATGCCACATGCTGAACTCTCCGAACATTATTGAACTCATGAGAAATACTTGTAGCTTTTTGGCAAGCCCCCAAGCTCTGGATTTTGTAGGATAGTATTACAGTGTACACTACTGAGAAATGTACATCACGTCAGGAAAGTGTAATTTGATGCATGATTTATTAGAATGAAACAAAACAAAGCATAGCGAAATACCAGATAAAATCGTAGAGCTATCTTAAACTCTTGACCTTGTCATTAAATAAGAAAGATCATCTGTAGGTCTTCAGTGGAAATTTAGAATAAAGCTTAGATGACTCAACACTATAATGGGATTTGATGGAGGGAATAATTCTAGGTGTAGCTGTTAGAAAGTCATTTGATATCACTGCACCTTTTATGTGGTACGTTCCAATATCCATGTGCAAGTGTTGTAAATGATAAATCACATAATGTACTGCACATTACCGTCTATTACAAGTTCAACAGTGCTTTCAGTTCCTCTCAATTGTTTGCGCTTAACAAGATGAATAAGATGGACCCCCCCAGATTTTGATATCAAAACATCACCTTATGGTTTTATTTATTCTACCAACACCAAAGTAATTTCATTTTCTCAAGTGATTATGAGAGAAAGATTGGTAGGAGAAAAAATGATACCCATTAAAATTTAGATGTAGCCGAGATGACACTAGAGGACATCTTGGATTAGAGCTTCTGGTCCTACAAAAAAAAGTTTAATGGTGGGTGATTTCACGTTCTGTTGCCATGGAAACCTTCAAAGAATGCAAACTAAGAGAGGTATAGCCTTTCACAATGTGTGCACTGAGGAACACGCTTGGCGTACCCTGGGTATACAGTATGTGTGCCTGAAAGTTGACCTGGTAAAACAAAGTCAATGGTAGGATTCACACTGATGCGAATTAGCAGGATACAAATCTCGGGATACAAATCGGGATTTGCATGATGATCCAAGCCTTGAAGGCATAATTTACCATTTGCAGATGAAACAAAAACCCCAGCATTAGTTCTTCAAAGTAGTTCTAAAATGTGTTAGGGATAGAAACATCTAATGTCAAAATTTCAACCAGTGTGGTCGATGCTAAATATTGTTAAATATACAAACTGTGAGCAATAGTTAAGTCTGTTTCCAGACTTAAACTGTCTACAGTTATGGTTTCATGAGAAAATAGTGATATCTTCTTATACTTTAGTCTTTATTGCAAAAATTGTATATGATAGGATGTTTTGTGATACAACTGACCTACTGTACATACATGTGTACATGTAAGCATCAAAAGTGATATCTTGAACATTTTTAAAATCACTGCTCCCAAAGGTAAACATTACCTTTAAAGGACAAGTTCACAGTATTGAGAGAATGCAGCAATATCAATAGGAGACAATTAGTTTCTGCGCAGTCACTGCTGGATGAGAAGACTGCTATAGCTTGTACTTTTGTCCTTTAAAGGACAAGTTCACCTTCATATGCTGACATGTGGATTGAGTGAATACAGCAAAATAAGTAGAACACATCAGTGAGAGTTTGGGGAAAATCGGACGATCCGTTCAAAAGTTATGAATTTTTAAAGTATCTGCACAGTCACTGCTGGATGAGAAGACTAGTACAGTGTATGATGTCAAATGCGTACAACGATATAAGGAAAATATAAAGAGAATTTCACAAAATTTTACTTTTTGAAAAAAGTGCTCATTTCCTCGACTCATCACTGACGTATGTGAAGGGTAATATTATTCCCCCTTGCCTTTTGAAAGAGGGAAGTCAAGTGTTCTTTTATTATGCGAGAAAAGTGAAGATATCTTGAATTTTCTTTATATTTTCTTTATATTTTTGTACACATACATGTATGACATCACAAGCTGTAGTAGTCTTCTCATCCAGCAGTGACTAAGCATATACTTCGAAAATTCATAACTTTTAAACGGATTGTCTGATTTTTCTCAAACTCTTGCTGATGTGTTCAATTGATATTGCTGCATTTACTCAATCCACATGTCTATGAAGGTGAACTTGTCCTAAAGATTTTGGCCAGTGTGGACATAAAAATCTCACAGTGCGATCAGCATGGCAATTCAAATCCCAAGAAATCTTGCGATTATTTCACAACTACTGCATTAATTTGAGAAATTGCACTATGTTAAGAGTGTAAATGCTGTAACAAATAATGTCAAGATTTTTTTTTTTCAGCATCATTCAAAATACAGATTAAAACAGCACGTAAGCACACTTAGAGGGCAGGGGTCACCATTTCTGTAGGTTTTGGGCGTGCGCAGTTTGGTTGACGATCGACAATTAGCAGGATATTTCTGTCCATCTAAATGGGTGCAAAAGTCTCAGTATTTGGATCGCGATCGACATCACACTATTTTGTCTGCAAATGGTATTCAACCTGCCAAGATATACATTACAAGTAAATTTTCATGCCTTCCTCATACTGCAAGGCTGTTGTTAGCATCCCTCCCCCCACCCACCCCCCCCCCCCCATAGGCTTGGCCTCTTTACAGCTTTGTATGCCACCAAAAAGGAGGTAAAAAACAGAAATAGTGCCTCTTCTATGTTTCAGACTGTACTTTACACTGATAGACATGAAAGATAGCTTCCTGCATCAGGTTTGTGAGTGGATATATATTTAAAGCAGATGTGTGCAGAATTAGAACCGACCAGTTTGTGCTAATTATACATTATGAGCCATTGACAGGTATATTTAAATACCAAAAATCACTCACAACCATGCAGGAACATGGGCTCGGCTGAAAGGTTGAAGTTCATGATGCAGAGCATGTTGGTTCATTACCTGGCCTTCTAATGAGTTCTTTTGCTTTTTTCAATTGGGGGGGGG
Organism: Diadema antillarum; assembly: GCF_040938485.1. Lineage (NCBI taxonomy): Eukaryota > Metazoa > Echinodermata > Echinoidea > Diadematoida > Diadematidae > Diadema > Diadema antillarum. The sequence goes on from NW_027272734.1 coordinate 18,499, forward strand.
GGGGGGGCATTGTTACTTTTTTCAGGGTTTTTGAGAGGTTTTTTTCTTTTCTGTGGACTACAGTATGTAGTGTATGTTGAAAAATTGAATGATGCTTAGCAATACTGACTCAGTCACATTTTACATACCTTAACCCGTTGAGGACAGACTGATTTTGCTAAAACACACATTTCCCGTAGACACCTGCCTGAGTACACTTAAGACTAGTCTTGAACGGGTTAAGTTAAAACCAGCTACAACATTTACATTGTACCTAGTAGCACATTCCTTCATGTTTCATCTTTATTTGTTTATTAAATTTCTAACTGAGTCCTCTGGATCTGTGAGTGAGCCAAAATCCACATATTGCATTTTGCCATAGTGTTGCACAATACTAGAATACATTTACAGGCACAGATTTCCCACACATGTAATGTGTTCTTTGAATGTCATCAATGGCATAATGGCCAAATCCTGTTGTTTAATGCAATAGGGCGGCAGGAATATGGAGTGTGCCCTGAGTATCGTGCGATTGATGAGGAGCTGTAGAGGCGAAGAGAAATGGGGAGATTATTCAATGTGAGTCAGCGCGGAGAATGTGCGCTGTTATCACATGATGCGTTGATTCATTGCGGTGATGCGTCTCGCCAATACAGGGGTGCGCGGGGGGTCTCGTCATGAGACATGAACTGAGAGAGACTCTCAAGAGAGTTTTGGTTTCAAAAACACGGCCTGGATTGACGCGTGCAATGTGCACATTTATGGCACGAATGCATCAAAGGTCTTTTTTACACATTGGCCAGTCTCTCAGAGGAAAAGTCTGGGAATGGATCTTTTTCTGTTATTCAGAAAATGATCAGTGAATGTTGATAGGCTCCCTTTCTTCAAAATCAAAGCTTGCAAGCCAGTGAACAAGATTTGAAATAAGCACACATGCTGGGCAGAAGTATGTTATGTTTTATTCCTTTCATATTTTTTTTTCTTTTACCAATAGATTCATCCCTCTCACTCCTTTTTATGGACACAATAGTACATGCCTTCTCTGTTGGCATTGCTGTTTTCAATCTCTGTGTTTTTGTTTTCTTTCTCTGTGTGCTTGTTTGAAACCAGTTCTTCAGATAACAAGCTGATATTCCTGTTTTTCAGATGAAAGTACAGCGAACTTGTGATGAGGCATGCGTTTAGTTAAAAAGGTTTTCATGACTTTGAATAGTGTAATGTTCAACAGAAATGTATAAAGTTCAATCCTTTTTTCTTTTCTTTTTTTGAGCTCCTTTACTGTTTTATGCACTATTATTTATGTCATAACTGGACATAAGAGAAAATGACTCATTTCTGAGATAGGGAATTAAAAATGAGTGCTTTAATATCAAGCAAAAGGACCTGTTTTGCTTTAACATGCATTTGCTATAGACACATGCCCAAGTACATGTATACTCTGCACTAGTCTTCAATGAGTTTGAAAGTACCATTTTCACTCTAATATTTATTTGGCTGTTTGCAATTTTTCCCATGTTATGAAGAGACAGTTGCCCATGAATCTAATTTTCTAATATCTCTCTCTCTCTCTATTTCTCTCTGCTTTTTATTCTGTTCTTGATAACACCTTGTGCTTTCTTCGTATAACTCTACCTGGTTTTCTGATCCATCAACCCATTTATCGATCCATACCTATCAATCTTACATGTGCCTGTCTGTCTGTTTATCTACAGTATCTATCTATATATCTATCATTCTATCTATCTATCTTTCTATCTATCTATCTTTATACAATGTATGTCTATCTACAATATCTGTCTTTCTGTCTATATCTTTCTGTCTGTCTGTCTATCTTTAGATATCTATATCCATCTATATCCATCTGTCTAGCTATCGTTCTGCCCATCTATCCATCTATAGATGTATTTATCCATCTATCTATCTATCTGTCTATATGTTTATATCCATATCTCTATCTACCTACAGATTCTATCTATCTACCTACCTACCTATACCTACAAGTGTATCTATCTAACCTTTCTATCTACCTATCAATCTATCTATCTACAAATGTACCTATCTATCTCCCTATCTATCTATCTATCTATCTACAATGTATCTATCTATCTATCTATTCATCTATCTATATTGCTACCTAGAGATCTATGTATCTATTTATATGATCTTTTAGTATCATCTATACTGTAAAACATGATATTTTCGAGGCATGAATTTTTCGCGAATTGGAGCCGACGGCCTTTTTTGCGGCATGAAATTTTCGCGAACTGCCACTGGCATTCAGTGCATATAGTGTACAAAAGAACTTTCGCGTGCATTTTAATTTCACAGATCTTCATGCTCCCGAAATCATGAAATTAAAATGCACACGAACATTTCTCGTTTTACAGTATCTGCTCCCTTTTCCTTATATGTGCTTCGAGTTTGATTTCCCTTTCCACCCATCATTCCATATCTTCAACTTGAGATACTCATGGACACAAATATATTTTAAGCCTACAATGTGCTCTGCCCTGACATCTGGAATAGGCTTTTTAGAGTACAGGATATTGTGGCTGGCTGCAGTGTAAGACTAAATTGGCTCAGAGATATAGAGAATTAGATAATTGCTGCTTTGTAGTCATAGAGAAACATCTATATGGCACTATTGCATTTTTCCTTTGAACAGCAGGTATTTGTGTACATTGTACAGCTTCCTTTTTACCCTTTTCACCTTCTAGTATGCATTGAACGCTATCTCGGCTCCCCATGTGGGGTTGAGTGGGAAGTAGGTAGGTGCATTTTCCTATTGAGCAGGATATGAGGCAAACCATGATATTTCTCGTCCAGGATAGGGCGGTGATTAGTAACGCTAGACGGACTGACGTGTTGTCCTTTAATATGTGTACATGTACCAGCTACAATAAGTGTTACGTTTGGTACCGGTATATGAGAGATTTATGCAGTACACATAATTGCTCGATGCAATACGACAGTAATGTGATTCAAAACAAAACCCAGGCAGGGCTAGAGATTGCAACATGTCATACATTAAGCTTTTTGGAATATCTTTCTCTTCCAAAAGTAAGACTGTATCAGCTGTGCCTATTCATATTCATAGGCAAAAACAGAGGAGAATATACATCTATAGACACAACACCATTTATAGCAGCATCTTTTCTGGCAAAGGAGAAAAAAAATCCCACAGGAGAAGACATACACCATAACCACACTTATGGGAGAAATTTGATTTCTTTTCATCAAATTAGAATAGAGCTACAGGATATACTAGTTGATACCTCCTACACTCATGGTGCAAATATATGTATTGTATATGATATGTGTATATGGATCCAACTTTGGGGGGATGTTCATAATTACTTTATGAAGGAGACACGCAACCTTTGTGGGACAGTTTGTGTCTCCTTGCCGTCAACTACAAGTGTATATTCGGTTCAATCTCATGCTTTATTGCTGACATCACTTATCTACACAATGTCTCCCTGAAGCTGGATCCAGAGTTCTTTATAAAAAAAAGAATATGTATATAAAATTATAAATAGCTATATATTTATATTGTTTTGTGTTTGTTCAGTGTTGAAAGTGTCTGTCCAGAAATCAGAGGTGAAGTTTTATAGTGACTGCAGCACCGAGTAATGAGAGATCAGAGACCCATGATCCTCTGGAGAATTTTCTGTCTTCTCAAGAAATCGAGAATGATCCTGTTTTAAATATATATTAGTCCTTTCGTAAATGAAACTAAGTAAAAACATCAACAGGTCTAAGGTCTGCAAATTTACAGAAACACAGACAGACTGTATACAACAATATGCACACACAACATAGACGCAATAGGCGCAGTCAGACTGGCAAAAGATCGAGGAGTTTAAGATCGCGAAGTTTGGGGCATTGGTACGCGCACAAGAAAGAGTGCGCCGTCCGATGGCTAGTGATTGTGACGTAACAATGCACATCTGTACATGACAATGGCCTCGCGCTTCGGAGACACCGCCCGCAAACAGATCGAGAAGTTTCGCGGGAAGTTTTGCGGGAAGTTTGCGGTCACACTGGCAAAACTTCGAGATCTTAAAGATGGCAATCTTAAACTTCTTGATCTTTTGCCAGTCTGACCGCGCCTAATGTGTACAAATGCACACACAGAGGCAAACGCAGGCAGACACATACATGCACTCACACAGGCGGAGATACACTGGGTGTACGCAGAATTATAGAGGGTTTTTATGACAGAACTAGTTTGTAATTGCATGTCTGAAGTGTGTTTCTAAACTATGCATGTAGATGACAGATTGTTCAGACTTGGAAGTTGGTCTTCTGGCCAGCATTAAATGACATTTTTAATCTGCACCACTTACATTTGTAGATACGTAAATCTGAAAGCAAATTTAAAATTGGTATGAACAACAGTGATAATTGATCAAGATTGGATAGAAATTATGGAAGTTATGAAATTGTGAAGATTTGGTAATTTACACAAAACAATTCTTTTCAGCAGTCACAATGAATATAATAGATAAAAATGTCCAATATTTTTTTTATTTGTTTAAATGCAATGATAAAACATGCCCTAATCTCAAATGCTTTGTCTATTTATGACTGATCATATTTTTTTAATTATTCAGCAAGGAACAACATTATGCTTTATGCTTTTTGTACCAGTATAATTGAATTTTTGTAAGCTTTTAGTGCATGAGCAATGGAAAGTTGTGAGGGAATCATGATGTTTCTCATTTGTATATTCACATTAACAGCTCGAGAACTGCTTGGAAAAAAATAGTGTAATTCTTTAATTTCATAATTTCCTAATGTTTTTTTTTTTCAATTTTGACCAAATTTTCACTGTTGTACAGCTAAAGTTTTACTCTTTCTCTTCAGACAGAAGAACTTTTAACTGGTCTCCAATTGCCATTTTAACTCTAAACCATACAACAGAGTTTAGTTTCACTGACTGCCAATCAGACACTTGAACTCTCATCATTGATTAAACTACTTTTATACAAGAGTATTAAAAAAGATTTACATCAGTCCGTTTACATGGGGCTAAACTACAAGCTAATCATCAAAGAATTAAACTTTGAGCTAATCTTTTATTAAGTTTTGGAACGTCATGTAAAAATAACGCATGCATGCACCACGGTGGAAATGATTTACAAGATCTAACCATCTTGACTTAACAAGCAGGCACCCAGAATCAAGCCAAACTATTCAAAGTTGTAAATACCTCTGCATGACAATTACGATGAGACATTCATGATTTGTGTTGTTGTTTTATATTTCTATATTTTTTTTTAAAGAAATATGATTCAAGTTTGCTTTCAAATTATATATAAAAAAGATAGATTAGCAATAGCATGAAATGTGCTTCTAAATACAGTTTGTATGAAAATTATCTCTTTATTAGCTGGAAACCCCTCACAAATGCAGAAAATATTCATTGCCCACTCCTCTTTGGAGCAAACATTTAGGGTTGATAAGCTACTTGGATTTAAAAAAAAAGTTAGACTACCTCATTCACCATGCAATTAGGCTAATTTCAGAGTGTTTCTTTTTTATTTTTAATGCAAAGTACCATTGGACTTGAATTATGTACATGTACCAATTGTTGTTCTAAGGAATCGAATATTAAAGAGATCCATATCAGAATAAAAAATGGAATGTCAAAAAAAAAATTGTGGATATAGATCTTGCCCCTACAAGGGTTAGATGGAGAATACTCGAGCAGGATTCGAACCTACGACCTCCTGATCACTGGACAGGCGTCATCTCCACTAGACCACCGAGCTCTCACCCGACAGCAAGTGTTGGTTCTGGTCAGGTAGCATGCAGTGGGTACTGCGTAATTTATTCAAATTCGATGTAGGGCAATTTGTCAATCAGTTGCAACTTTACAATGAATTGTTCTTTAATATGTAAAAGTCTGAAAATCGTCCGGAGGTCTCCTTTAAAGGGAACATAAACCCAAAGAGCAATGTGGATTGAGTATAAAGAGCATTAACATTAGTAGAACACATCAGTGAAAGTTTGAGAAAAATCGGACAATCGATGCAAAAGTTATGAATTTATAAAGTTTTGGTGTTGGAACCGCTGGATGAGGAGACTACTAGAGGTTATGACGTATGAGTGGACTACAATATAAAGAAAATATAAAAGGAATTTCACAAAAAATAACTGTTTTAGAAAAATGAAAGATTACTTAACTAACCGCTTTCAGAAAGCAGGGGGAAGAAGTACTACCATATATCAGTATCAAGTTGATGGAATGTGTAATTTTCATGAAAATTTAATTTTTATTGAATTTCCTTTAGATTTTCTTTATATTGTTGTCCACTCATACGTTATAACCTCTAGTAGTCTCCTGACCAAGCAGTTCCAACACCAACATTTTAAAAATTCATAACTTTTGAATCCATTGCCCAATCTTCCTCAAACTTTGACTGATGTGTTCTACTAATGTTACTGCTTTCACTCAATCCTCATTGCTCTTAGGGTTTGAGTTCCCTTTAACTCCCCTTTGTCTGCCGCCAGCACTAAATTTTATTGTGAATTCAGGCGACAATTTTTGAATAGCACCGGGAAATCCCAGAGCTTAGCAATGTTGACATGACTTGGGGGGGGGGGGGGGGGGGAATGTTTGGTGCTTGTATGAAGTATGTACCCTACGTTGTATGTTTTCATTCATAACAGTTTGATAGTGACAAGTAGAGTTAAAGGGGAAGTCCAGGCGATTTTCATAATTTCACATCATATCATACATAAATTGACAGCTCCATGTTTAAATTTATGGAATTGATTGTAGTAGTCCTTGAGCAGCGAAACCAATACTCTGAAAACCCAAACAAATTATGCTGAACAAGGCAGCAGCCTCACCATGAGAATGCATTAGCGGGGGGCTCATCATAAAAATGCATTACATGGGTAGGAGGCTCACATTAGAAATGTTATAATTATTTTCTTTTTATCAATTGCACGTAGCACAAACTTATAATCTATGTTATAATTGTATTATCTACTTTTAATTTTCTTTAAAGGACAAGTTCACCTTCATAAACATAAGAATTGAGAAAATGCAACAATATTAGTAGAACACATCAGTGAAAGTTTGAGGAAAATTGGACAATCGATGCAAAAGTTAAGAATTTTTTAAATTTTTGTGTTGGGACCGCTGGATGAGGAGACTACTACAGCTTGTGAGTCATATGCGTACAACAGTATAAAGAAAATGTAAAAGAAAATTCAACATATTTTCACTTTTTTCGCATAATAAAAGAGCACTTGACTTGCCTCTTTCTAAAGGCAGGGGGAATAATATTACCCATAACATTTGTCGGTAACGAGTCAGGGGAATGTGTACTTTTTTCAAAAGATGGAATTTTGTGAAATTCTCTTTATATTTTCCTTATATTGTTGTACGCATGTGACATCTTAGTTATTCATACACTGCAGTAGTCTTCTCATCCAGCGGGTACTGCACAAAAACTTCAAAAATTCATAACTTTTGAACGGATTGTCTGATTTTCCTCAAACTTTCAATGATGTGTTCTACTAATATTGCTACATTCTCTCAATCCTTATGTTTATGAAGGTGAACTTGTCCTTTAAGAATATACATAGATAATATTTTGCATGAGACAAAGTGACTGCTTTAAAACACATCTAGACCTATTTGCTATTGCATGGGTAGTGCTGCTTTTTTTTTTCTCTCTCTCTCTCTTTTTCCCGATGATTGTTCTAATTCACACGTTCATGTATGTATTGATTTGCTTTTGATTCCAATAAAACACATTTAAAAAAAAAAATGTAGCAATGCAACACCATTACAATACCTGTGTATATGGAAGTTTGTTTGTCCACATGTATAGGAGAATACGGTCATGTGACCAAGAATGATATGATTTAAAAAAAAAAACACCACAAAGGATGTACAGCCATTTTGTTTCTTCAGGTGATACCACATTCTGTATGTGTGTGGGTGTGTATGGGTTTTATCTTCAGTGTATTTGTTCTTAACGCGTGTCTGGATCATGGGGAATACCCTACTTCATGTATACTAATGGATCAACTTGCAGTTTACCTGCACAAACATAGGGCCTACAATACCCCATCCACACCCTGCATTTAGTCGAGCTGAGTTCCTGTAGCTATTGACCTGTGAGTGATAGTGTATGATAATAGGTAGGCATATATTTTTAGATGTCGTAAAACTGTCTCTGAGGTGTTTGTGGTTTTTGTTTTTCTCTGTATAAGCAGGATCCAGCGTTACCTTTTATAGAAAGAACGGATTGAGGAAAGCTGGAGGAAAAACGAAAGCAGGAAGTTTAAATAAAAAAATGCCAGAAAAAGCATTCCCAACCTTCCCTTTCCACCCTCATGTACAAGGTGTGCAAGTAAAGGACTTTGGACTGGATTTAATAATTCATTTAAAGTGTACTGATACCTGAGTATTATGTTGGCTACATTTGTACTTCATATATTTCACACATATGCCCTAGAGCTGCAAAATATTAGAATCTTTTGTCACTCTGATTTTTATTTATTCTTATTTCTTTTCTTTTTCCCTATCTTTGTCAAAGTGCCGATTGGGCCCTTTTCCCGTTTAATAGCAACATTGTGATCTCACGAATCGCTGTTGGACCGCGAATTTAACAACATGGGAAAACGTCACCAGTCATTGAGTAGTAGTGCACTTCCGAGAGCATTGGTGTCAGTTTGCAAAAACAGCATCTCACGAAAAATATCCATGATCTCCTCATTAGCGAAAATATCTGTATGCGAAAATAACAGCTTTTACAGTAGTCATACTGCACCTGATTCACAGATTGTCATCATTTGATGTCAATGTAGGAAAATTTGTCAGTCAGTTTAAAATACAGTATTAAAAACAACTTACACAAGAATTTCATTAATTTGCATAATAGTCATCTTTACTGTTTATGTGTGTGTGTGTGTGTGTGTGTGTGTGTGTTTTCCTCAATCTTTCTTTATTTTCTCTCTTGAGAATCCATAGTTTTCTCCCCTACTCTATTCTCCCCCCCCCCCCCTTACCCTAGAACTCTCTCCCCACAGCTTCTACATTGTGTAGTTCTTTTTTACCCGCTTTCATTCATCAGCGATGTGTGCATACCCAGTCATAATGACTGTACATGGCCGCTGATTAGTCTGGGCCATGATCACGCAGGCAGCGAGAAACGGAGGAGGAGGAGGGGGGGGGGGGTTAGGGGGAGAAAAGTAAGCATTATAGGAAGAGGAGGAAGCTTTGATGGGTCAATTCAGACACACACCGGTGTCTGCCCGCCAGGCTTCAGAGCAAGATATACCTCAGTATGCATTTGTGTTGTACGCTGCCCTCGTGTGGGCAATATTGTGTCTGTCTTCCCATTCTCTAAACACCAACTAGAGATGCCAAGCCAAGGCAGTGTGTAGCAGTGGTTTTCTACAGTGCATCATTAAAGTGTTCTCCCTCGCCGTTTGCTGCAGAGATTTCCACGCACCATGCGTGCACTCGATATCATTTCTGGCGCGAAGAAATGTTATCATATTTGATCACTTCCGGCCCAAAAGTGTGCGTGTGTCATGTCTGTGTGTGTACGTACATGTAATTCCCAAAGATTATGACTCATTGTGTTATTTTTGATCAGTATGTCACACCACTGAGCATCACATATTCTACAGGATTCGCTTTGGAATGATTATTTTTCCTGTTTTTCCTCCTTTGTTGACAATAAGCATGGATTCTGGATCACCCAGACAGCGGTGCTTGCCTCACGTTTGAATGACAAATCTGACGAGTGCATGCTTGCAGTGTGTAAATTTGTTTCAAATGGACCACCAGTGGATAGTACATGCTTGTCTGCTATAACTCTATTGTAGGACCTACAGCTGTACACTTTCCTATGGAAAGTACTCTCATAACAGTAACACTTCATTATGCCGGTTTACATTTCATCTCGTCCAGTGTCGAATACCTGTTACCTAATGGCCTCCTAAGCCTGTGGAAAAGCAAGCAAGAGAATTCGCAATTTGCTCCTTTTACTGTTCTATTAAATGCAATATTGCACTGAATGATGTGATATTGAATATGGATGATGTCTCTGTACATGTATATGGACAGTGAGGTATACTGCAAGCCAGGAATTACACGCACTGTCCTTATATGGAAGTTAAACCAGGAAGTGAAGCATTTGAAAGTACTTTGTTGATGTAGGAAGCAGGCTTTGTGTACCCTAGAACGCATTGACCGGCCATCACCGCAAAACAAAACAAACTCGTCTTCAGAGCAGGATTCGAGCCAGTCGGGGCAGTGCTTGACGCCTTGCGACATTTGAAGTGGAAAGGAATGAACGTCTAATTATATCTGTACAACTGTATGTGCTAGATAGAGTTTTTTTCAGTGTAACTCCGTAGCGCCGGCAGTTGCCAAAGCGGTTCTCACTGCGTTCCAAAGTCTAGGTGCATTTGTGTGTGTGTGAATGACCTTTGACCTTGCTGTCCATCATGTATCACCATCATCATCATCATCACCATCGTGGTAAGTGAATAATGGAAGGCCTTTGAAGGGTGTGAACTTCTGGCATCGCTATGGTGATCACGCTGAAAAATGCAGTGTGCCATCGTATCGCTTGCGACCTCGAGTCTCTTACGTCGCAACGAGTCGCACATCGCTGAAGATGTGTGGGGAAAGTTATTGCTGGTGTGTAGCTTATGCATCATGTGTGTATGTCTGTGTGTAAGTCTGTTTATGTGTGTGTGTGTGTGTGTGTGTGTGTACAGATTGTTAAATAAATGCATTAAAGTGACATGACAATACCTTGAATCGATACTCCGTTGATTCCATTGAAGGAATGCCTCTCACAAGTGAGTTGGCACATTCAAAGAGAAGCCCATCTATACTGTACAACACAAACAACACTGGAACAACAGATGAGAAACATATATAGACAAAGCAAAAGAAACAAATGACATTGTTCAACAATCCAAAATACCTCAACCAATCTAATGAAAATTTCTTTGCATTTTCGATCCTTCCTATTCTTGTCACAGGTCCACCGAAGATGAGCTCTTGGTCCGACTCCCAGAGTAACACAGAAAGTCCCCCCGCACCACCAGTACGATTTTCCAGCAGCAAAGACCGTGAGAACCGCTACGATAGTATGAACCCCGGCTCGAAACCCCTCCCGAACACGCCCCCAGAGGAGCAGAAGAAGGGAACGAAGTGGATGAAGAACATCCTCACGGGAAAGAAGAATGATGAGAAAGGTATCTGCGAAATCTTCTGCCCTTGAAAATAAAAGGCAGCTTTAGATTTGTGATGCTAATGGGATGATGCACCTCCTCTTAAGTTGCATCTTTATCTGTTTTTAGGTGATTTGTTTTGTTTTTTCCCGTGTCTTGTTGCAAAGTAGCTTTAGATTTTTCAAAGATGCAGCGTATGCAAGAATAGAATAGCATGTGAAATAGTTTCGATTGTGATGTCACATTTTGGCAAGTCAGGCTATTGCGTCATACGTCATACAGTAAGCAGATGGTAAATGGAACGTCAGAACAGAATATGCAGTCTACATGTACGTGACCAAAGCCTCATTGGTGACGAATCTTTGAATGCCCTAAAATGGAGATATGAAAAAAAAAAGTTACTTGGCTGACAAGCAGATTGATTAGAAACAGCTGTTTCATGTATACGTAGAACAACATGTTTTGCCTGAAAGGTGTGTCATAGGATTTTGATAGCATCATAAGATTAGCATCGCAGATTTGAAGCTGCTTAGTATTCGTCATTTTAGTTGTAGATGATGCAAATTCATCATGGGAATCTCCTATTTTATTTGGGTTTGATTTCAGCAATGACTTTGTGTATACAGTATGTCCCCAAAAAAAATTACAATCAGATTTTTGCATTGATAACACCCAATATTATCAAACCGTAGAAATGCTACTTCAGGGTCTTAAAATATAACATCTTAGCTCTTTTTTGCAGAAAACCTCATTCAATTGGGTTTATAAGCAGTCACAGAGAAATGTGGAATGTTGTAAAGCTTGTCATGAGTCTGATTCTTCCAAGTTTAGCACTTGGATGCTCTTGGAACTACATATTAATGTGTAAGCACAATAGACAGAACTTGGAGGGAAGGGATTCCTGACATGCTCTACAAAAATCCTCATTTCTCTTTGACCACTGAAGCAAACTTAATAGGGTATTCTGTAAGATGTGGGCAATGAGTTATAGTTTCATACCCGAAATTATGTTTGGATTGATTCACTATTTTTAAGGTTATCGTTGTGGAGGGTACCGTTGTAATTTTTGGGGGGACATACGATACACTATGTAAAAAACATTTTGCAGGTTGGCTGACTATGAAAACATAATTATACTTATGTACAGATAATTTTGTCCATGTGAACACAGGTATATTGCAAATGGGAGCAACAGCTAGTTGTGATATGGAACCAAGATTATAGGGCTACTATGGATGCTTTGGGCCAAATTGGTAATTCTGTGATGTCATATGATTTTGTTTTTTGTTTTTTGTGTGTTTTTCTTGGTATTAAAGGTATTTTGTGTGCGTATTATGATGAGTCACAAACTAAACTTGGCTGAGCAAGTGCAATTGTAGGATTATTGGGTACTTGGTGTATATGGCAGATCTATCCAATGTTGTAACTTTTACAGACTTTGCCATTGCTGCATACATTGACATACCCTGTTACTCTTTTCATTGTCTTTTTTTTTCTTTTTTTTTCTGAAGACAGAATATTGCAGAAAAAGAATACACTGACTGTGAGCATCATCATTTTCATAATGATAGTTTGCTTAGTGCATTCCAAGTTTAAGTGAAATATTGTTAATATAAATATATATTTATGTATTTCTGTCATTTGTATTTCTCGCTTCGCCACCCCTCCCCATTTTTCCCACGTTAGGACAAAGGACGCGACCAGAGATTTCCCTTCCCACCAAGTTTGAGCACACGGTCCACGTCGGTTTCGACAATGTCACGGGAGAGTTCACGGTAAGAGGAAATTCGCAGTGCAGCATTTTAAATATCAATCATGAGTTAATGTTTGCCAATCTGTTGAACTGTTTATGGCACTTCCAACAATCAATATGACCCTTGCAGGGTGCTATAAACCCACTAGCCCACTTCAATATCTAGGGAAAGGTAAAGTTACCTTGGGGCAAGAAGGAGCAGTATTTTTGCAATGCTGTGAATGAGGATAATGATAGGTACTATGACAAGGAACTACTGCTGCTGCTGCTGCCACTTCTACTAAACAGCTAATCATAGTAATAATGATATTGATAATTAATGATCATGATGATGATGTTAGAAGTAATGTTGATAATAATGAAAATGAGAATGATAACAGTAATGACAATAATAATGATAATCACGATGGTATTGATGATTACGGAACAACCACTCTTCTATAGAGGCGTCATACATGTACATTTAGCAAGGTCTCTGAAAGTGCTTAAAGGGATCGTATAGTTTTGGTTGAGACCTAACTTCAGGTTTCTAACATTTGTGGTGAGATAATGAGAAACAAATGCAGTTTGAAAGAGCATCTAATTTTAAGACGAATTCCGCATATATTTGATGAAAATTGGTTTTGTAATGGCTGAGATATCCAAAACAGAGTGATCCTAATAAAAGGAGGGACCCACCTTTTATTACGATCACTTTGTTTACTTTGTTTTTGGACGTCTCAGCCATTCCAAAACCAATTTTCATCAAATTAACTTTGATTTCATCTTGGTTATGGTATGCTCTTTATTAGTTCATAATGTGGTTTCTTGGTATCTTGCAGAAAGTAAACAGCCTAATCCTCTATCCACCAATACTGTACTGTCCCTTTAAAAAAAGAGAAAATGGCAATGGTGCATATTACTGGGGTTAGAGTTTCATTGCCCTTCAGATCCAGACCTGTGTTCCTTTGAGGTATATTTTCATGCTAGGAGAATGGAGAGGAGATACAAAGTAGACGAAGAAAGGAGACAAAATACATTTCAGTAGAACAAGAATGAAAGAAAAGAATACCATAAAAGTGGTTTCTTTGGCGGTGGTTTTATTTTCGCGCTTTGAGGTTGAACCGCAAATTTAACATCACGCGAAAATGTTTTGAAAAGTCGTGCGAAATTAACCACGCAAGGAAATGTTTTGAACTTGCCGCTTGTTACAATGCTATTGCGCACATGCACACACAAAGATTCCACGCATTGAGTGTATTGATGGTCAACACACAGCGATACCGCGCAATGTAGGTCAACTCCTGTGCGCGTGCCCCACACGTGCAGTCTGTACATATGTTAAAAGTACTCGAGAGACGGGATTTCAGGTAAGCCTGCATTTGATTTTAATTTCTATTTAATAAATAAAAGAATAATTGGATTATAGTCTGGGTTTTCATGTGCAAAATAAAACAGTTTTTGCCAACCGAGAATTCACAGATTTTGCCGACCGCGAATTTAAACACACGTGAAAAAGTCAGCACCGATGGAAACCGCGAAAGTATCTGTAGCGAAAGAAACCACTTTTACAATATGCTTGTTGCTGATAGAACTTTGATGTATTTCCCCATAGATGGTGCAAATCAGAAATGTGTTTGTGTGCAACTATTCATTTAGAAATATCATCTTCACAGGTGTGGTTCAAGCTCGAAAGTATGACCTCTTTATCTTTTTGAAAACTGTAGTACGAGAATATGAGGGGGAAAAGAACTTTCTGACCCTTGCAGATAAGTCTAAAAATGAGTGCCTCAGCAATAAAAGTGAATGCTTGAAAAGGAAATCTCAATAATTTTGTTCCTCCCTGGCTGCCAACTAACTTGCCCGGCGATAACGCTATGCCTAGGTGATCATTGATGCGTTCCCAATCATGATGAGGGTGATTTACTGGTTGCCATGGTGACTGTGAGGTGATTAGAGTTTCTCCCCCGCAACGTACGTGTAGTGACGTCTCTGGGAAGGGAAGCTAACGTGGGAGTGCAGCCTAAATTTAGAAGATTGATGAAGACTTGCGGTTAAAATGTTGTGCTGGGACTTGGCAACAATTAGCAACACTGAGATTAACTTAAAAATTCATGCCCACCTAAGTGTACCTACTTTTGCTGTGCTTTGGCGTGAATTTAGGTGATGATTAAAAACAGACCTACCCCACATTTTTCTGTTTAGTTTATTATTTCATAACGTACAAGGGCTTTTGTCATTGGAAAGTGTGAAGTCTGATCAGTCATCTTTCTCAGATATGATGAAATTTCTGCAATATATTGTAAGTGCCATGTTCTTTATTTGAAAAAAAAGATAAGATCAAAGTTTTATATGTCCTTCAAAACAAAGCAACATGTTACAACTGATTGACAAATTGCCCTACATCAACATAGGTGTAAATAAGCACTGAAGTGATCAGTGTTTTAGTAGTAGCCATGGTTAAAAAATCAGGGGCATACGTACTCAAGCAGGATTCAAACCTACGACCTCCTGATCTCCGGACAGGCGTCATCTCCACTAGACCACCGAGCTTCCGCCCGACAGCTAGTGTTGTTTCTAATCCTTATAGCATGCAGCGGGTACTGTGTAATTATTCAAATAATTATTTACATCGATGTAGGGAAATTTGTCAATTAGTTGCAATAAAAACACCTCGATGGAAGAATTTCTTGAATTTGAATAAAGCAACAAGTTAGCTGGCATTACTTTTTTACATGCTGTACGGAAGATTCCAGATCACAGTTGAGCAGTTGAAATACAAAGAAGTAGATGCTCCTGAAATGTCGTTTCATTAAAAAAAAAAGGCTTTACCATTTCAAGGACAGGTATGTACATTGTGATAAGAAATAGAATGTAATTACAATGTAGTCATTTTACCACACCAAAAGACAGGAGAATGCAAAGATGTGCATGTGCATGTGATATCTTGCCTCTATTTCTGTCTTTCTACACGCGAAAGTGGCATAAAGTTGAAATCAAACATTAGGTGTTTTAAAACATTTGCAACTTACACTACACAAGTTAGATGATGCAAAACAATAACAAAAAAAAGCTACCAATGCCATGTACACTTTAGTATGCGCAATGAATACCAATGTGTTTTCTACTGTATGGTAATAGTGAAGGCAATTAGTTGAGATTATATTTCTTAGAGCAGGAGGAATTCAGAAGCTGGAGGTGGTAGTGTCACAGTCCAAGCCAAACCTAGTATAGCACCCTCTCAGTGAACTGGGATTCCTTGTGGTAGACGTGTATATGTCATTCTTGCAGTGGACTTCAAGCTTGTGAAACCAAAACTCCTCGTAGACTGGCCGAACCCTGCCCGCTTTTGCTTTTACGTAGCACTTTTATGAATGGCAGCCCCCTCTCGTTATGAGTGTACGTTTGTCATCGACCATATTTGTCGGTAAAACCACCAGGCTGAGGCGGAAGTAGAGCCACTTAAAATGAGAGAGATTGCCTTATAAGGAGCTTGATATGCCTATATGGTCTTTTTTTTTTTCCACTTTGCTCTTGTTTCAGTCAAATAGCCTGGGGTCAAGGCAGAAGAAATTGACCGTTGTTTTATTTAGGATGTTAAACTGTCCCAGCTTAAAGCCCAATTACCCACCATGTTAAAATTTACTGTATCTTAAAAAAGTAAAATTAAACAGAGGTAATAAAAAACATTAAAAACTAGGAGAAAAATGTGGAATTCTCTCTATCATATGTAGATGTAAAAATTTTAGTCTCTAGCTGTTAAGTCTGGACGCTTTGTACAAATAAATGAGTTGATCTTTATGATACCCACCCATACGCAACATGTAGAGGTCAAGTGGGGACACACTCCCTTTCAGTGTTTTATTTGTGCACTACTGGTAATGCAGAGTTACTGTGCTGCAAGCACTTTCAGAGTGTACTAAGATGCATAAATCACAGCTATTTAAATGTTTCCCCTTTTATCATGACTAAAACTTTGTTTCCTCATAATAGACATACAATGTACTTTCGGAGCGAAAGCATTCCTTTTCCCAACATGTAACAGCTGGTGAAGAAATCTTCAAAACTATGATGGTAGTTTGGAAATAGAGAAAGTGTTTGAAGCTTTTCATGTACAACCAAATAGAGCTGGCACTCTGCACCAGCACAGTGCTGTCAACACATTATAGAATTAAATAGCGCCACCGCAGTTTGAGTTTTTACATTTTCATGCGATAGGGAGAATTCTAAATTCCACGTTTTAGCAATATTATAGTAATATTTAAAAGACCTCATATGCAGATTACAGTGTATCATTACCCCGCAAGGCTTGCGTTACTCTGTACATGTACGTTATAAGTCTTCACAAAATTTTCTTCACATTACACACTCGTACACTCCTACATGTGACACACCAATACACATGCACATACATACTAGACATAAATATACTGCACATATGATATTTTTTGCCTTAACCCGTTGAGGACTAGTCCCAAGTATACTTGGGCATGTGTGTGTGGGAAATGCATGTTGTGGCAAATCAGTCCATCCTCAATGGGTTAAAAGTTCATATTTTATAATACATATACAGGATAATGGTCATGAATGATAAATACATAAAAATCCAATGCAATAATGCATTTGTAATGGCAAGGTCCACAAAGCCTAAAACTCACATTCTAGTGGTGTAAAATAATTTGCAAGATCAGTTTTCATAGAACTTTCATTGATGATATCAAGAAAGACAGAAATAAAAGCTTACCAGCAAAAATCTTGCTTTTTGAAGCAGTTCACATTTATTACTTTGATTCAGCTGTGTAGTCCACCACAAATGTAGAACAATCAAAAGTTGTTTGTGTGATTTGTTTGGGTGTGTTAGTGCCAGAAGAGTGTAAGACACAAATATGAAAGTTTTCTACATTAAAAAACATTCAAGGGGCACAAAACTGGCCACATTTGTTGTGCTACTCAAACAGCAGACAAGAACATACATTGTAATGTTAGTTAACCAACCAATCAAACAACCTTCTGTGCCTACACTAGTCTCTCCACAGAAAGAATTCCCTTCTCATTTAGCGTTATTGCCATTCTTGCTCTCACTTGGCAGAAAGTAAAATGTAATGTGCATAATTGTTGTTGTTGTTTTGTGGGTGATTGAAATTACTCTCACAATGCACCAATTCAGGACTGATTTCCATTCCTGTACATACAGCTTTATTGAAATGTGAGGGATGCAAATTCAACACAAACAATCCAAGTTGTGTCTAATGGATGCAGTGGGCAAAAATGCACAGGGGAATTGCTGTTTTGTCGTGTCTGCCAAATGTAATTTTGCTTGCCAACCAGAAAGAGGGTAGCCCTGCTATAGAAGCCTACTGCCTTTTGTATAGTAGGGAGGGACACATCTATTTTATTGTATAAGATTGTGTGTGTGTGTCTGTGTGTGTTTGTCCGTGTGAGAGAGCGCGAGAGAAGAAAGTGTGTGTGTAGACTGTAAGTCGTGGTGAACGTCTGCCGTGAGTCACTACACAGTGTGTGTACCCAACCTACAGTGAGGATGACTCATCCTAGGCCATCATGTATGAACACACTTGGAGAAGGAGGGGGGAGGGGGATGTTGGGTGGTTGTTATTGTGGGGGAGGGGGGTTAGAGGAGGGGAATCATCCCAGAACAAGGGGAAATGTTCCATCTCGAACGAGCGACAGTCATTCCTGCACATCCGCAATCAATCAAGCAAATCTTTCTCCCCCCCCCCCCCCCCCCCCTTCATCCTTCGGCCCTAGACACAATGCCCTACTGTACTGTGCCACTGAAATTTATGTGTGCATTCTCTGCAGCATATACATCGTGTACATCTCTCATGCAGCCTATACTCCTCCCACTCAGCATACAACGTAGCACATTTTCTGTAATGTGACTTCCTGATTCTGTACGTGGACTCCCGCTAATCTCTTGGGGGTCCATTTCTTAGCAAAACCACAATGCCCACATCTGCATCATACATAAGCTGACTTGTATTATTTGCCAGAATTAATTTGGGCATTTTACATCGTACATACAATGTATGTACTGCCTTAAAGTTGAACCACCGTACAATATGCTGTGCATTTATATGATAAAAATTCATGGCATTTAAAGTAGAGAACATGGTATTCTAGAAGATAATTCTTTTAAATTTTTAACTCGTATAATATATGTTAGCCTCATCAGTGTAGTTTATCAACAACAACATTCAGTACCTTGTTGGTAGGTAAGATTTGCAGCACATGCACATGTACACGTCTTCATCAATTCAAGATACCAGCTCGTATTTTAATTTGCTATGTTCCATTGTATGTACCCAAGAATAAAAACTTCCAAAGTAAAGGGATGTAATTATATACATAAAATATAATAAACACAGGCATTTTTTAACACTATTACAGTATGAATGTCAATATTTGTAACATATCTAGATAATTTTATACACTCATTTGAACAGAAATTTTATGAATTTCTGATTGTAGAGAATTAATAACTAGTGCAAATGTGAAGCTGAGGTAACAACCTTTAAAAAATCAATGCATTGCAAGATAATGTCAACATAAAAGTCAAAATAAAAACCCTCATACCTACCTACAAGAATCTGTGACACAAAGTTTGTAGTGTCTGCCTTGTGGGAAAAAAACAAAGATGCATGTTTTATGGACAATACTAATTATACCCCTGAAACATGATACTGTTTTAACTAATACTGCAACTTCCATGAAGCATACATACATGTAGATTGAAGCCACACGCTGATTGCTTGGTCATGATTTTGTTCAGTAATTGTTGTGATAGCAGATTGCAGTAAGATTTCAGATGCAATGTGGTTATAAAATTTATCAATCCAAGACACTGTTAAAACAATGTGACTTGTTTACTTGTGTACAGCGTCAGAAGTCTGAGCTACTTAGTTGTAATTAATTGTTGATAGTACTACATAATAGTGTCTGAGGCATCATGTAGAAATTAAGTTTAAAAAAACAAAACAAAACAAAAAAATTGTAAAAATAATTTTTCAGTGCTTCAAAAATGGAGAAATCTTTGGGTGATAGGATGCACCACACTCTCACCACACCTCAACTTTTGTGTAGAAAGATGTTGGAATAAACCATCTCAAAACTTTTTATTTGCATTGTAACATTGTTCCTGGATATATCTTGAAAGTGGCAGTTACTTTTTAGAAACTCCACTTTAATATTCTCAAGTGTGTTTCCATCCATTTGACCTTCATCATACAGAACAGTCAGCAAGTAATATGAAATCTAATCTACATGTATGTACATGTGTCAAGCTATAAGTCCCATCCATCTCATTCCATGTTTGACTTCATCTTTCCTACCCCTCTTCAAAAACAGGGCATGCCCGAGCACTGGGCCAAGCTGCTCTCCACCTCACAGATCTCCAAGATGGAGCAGCAGAACAACCCGCAGGCCGTTCTCGACGCCCTCAAGTTCTACGACGACTCGCAGATGACGCAGTCCGGCAACGACAAATTCATGACGCAGCACAAGGTTATGTTAAGTTCGGGTGAGTGTCATGGCAAGTGTGAGTGGTTGTTCGGGTTGGAGAAGGTACATTTGTGGTTCGTGCAAGTTCAACCTTACGACCAAGCCAGTTCGACCTCTATATAGTCCATATGTGACCACCCAGCTCAAAACCCACAAAACTTAGGCCAAAATGAATTTTCACTTTTCTGCATAGTTTACCAAAAAGTAAGCTCTAAGCCTAGAAATGATATAAATAACTTGCTAAAATTGGACCATCCTAACCCATTCAAAGAGTGATCAAAATTAGAAAGAGTTAGAAGGCACAGATTCCTAGAAAACGGAGGAAAGGTATGATTTGAAGATTACTCGGGCGTGCTGTGCAGACGTATCAATGAAAAAAAGTTATGGTCCAGAAAAAAACCCAAAAAACACGAGTACAATATCCCGATTTTTGCTTTGTTTTAAGCTGCAAAATTTTGGCATTGGGCAGAGAAAAGATTACTCTCTCAGGTTTAACAAACTTTAAAAACTTGAGTTGGTAAACCCAAATGACACGTTTTGGTCCATTACAGAAAATCCTGATCTGCCAGTTTTTGTGGGTTTTTAGCTGGCAGTCACATGTTATGTTTGTTCAAGATCTTGTGCTCGAGGAAACTTTGCTACCCTTTCCACATGCTTACAAAACAAATGAAAATGAATTCTGTAAACAAAATTAAAGTGTGTTCAGACTCAATTTTATGGCTTGCTGTATGGTGTCACAAATGGCTCCATGACCTATATGCTAACTGCGACAGTTGCTCCTATGAAATATCTGCTCGCTTCAAAGCCAAGCACATATTCTACCCACAAACATAAACCTAGCCCTAATCCCAATCCTCACATCAAATTACATTTAAATCTAAAACTCTATCACAACCCTAACCCTAACCCTAAGTCCTTGCAGAAAATAAGACCGGAGCAATTTTTGCTGGAGCAGATGTCGTGTCACCGTCACAAATGTTCCTTGAGAGCATGTTGATGGTTCCAAATGGTTCCATACCATGATGAACCCAGCCCCTTGAAAATGCGGTCCACAGCCCGCCAGGAGCCCACCGTGCCATACTACAGAATGTACATACATAACCTTTTGATTTTGAGTACAATTGTTACACTTTCCTCACAAAATTTTGCCACCTTTAACAAATATCCCATATCAGAGCTAATAAAGCATGAATTGAATTTCAAAACATTAGAGTATCTCCAAAAATACTTCTTGATTGCTCATTTACACATAATCACAAGAACACAAGTAATAGAATCTGTCCCCAGTCTGACATCAGGAACAATGAACACAAATTTTTTCACGTCTTGGTATTTTGAGTGCCATCTCGTAACTACAGACAGCTAGGACTAAGTTTATTTTGTAAGAGCTATACAAACAAGGAATCTCCGATCAGTTAGTTTTAATGAATTATGACAACTAAAGAAAAACAACACGTGGGCTTATCTCAGAGTCCCCTTCTTTGCCCCGGAATACCCTGTAATCTTTTCAAAGGCTTGGAATGACATACAATGTAATCTTATCTCGAGGGCACATTTTTGGGACACTCTTTAAAAGAGAAACAGTGTAACACGTAGCAGTACTACATTGTTAGCCTTGCTTCGACTCTTCACCTGTCATATTCAGGGGGAATATTTGCTGCAGAAATTGGCATCTTACCATCATTGAATTTGAACCTCCAAATTTCTCCTTATATCCTGTATTGGATAAAAGTTAGTGAGAATATATATATTTTTTAAATTCATTAAGTATACAAATGTCAAGAGGACATTTGCAAAAGTTTGATGATTTGATAGAGAAAAGCAGGAACTTCAGTCAAGTAACATTTTGTAGTAGTTAAAAAGTTGTTGATTTTTTTTTAAATCTGCATCTGAAACAAACACTTTTACTTTATCTCAATGACAGAGTGCAATGGAGAGCATTTTCATTACTGTACCTCATGAAACCATTTAACAATAAATAGTATGAATAATAATTAAATGTTGCAGCATCAAAGGCAGTTCAAACTATTGTTCTGGCACATAATTTGGTTTATGGATAGTACTCTATACTTCGTCTTGGTTAATTCTGACCATTATCAAATTTGCACAGATTCGACAGGCTTCAGCTTAGCATGTTGAGGTTTTATAGTTCTTTGTGCACCATGCAGATGCACACCTGAAAGTCTCATTAATTTGAAAATACCACTGCACATTTGTAGAGAGAATAATGTACAGCTTGAAATCTTGCCAGGAATCACAGCTCAAACATGAGAATCATATCTCATCACTCCTCTGATGCTTCGCATTTCTCGTAGACCAAGTTTAGTGAGAATTGCTTGTTTTAATAGGATTTTACAGAGTAGAGTATTTTGTACATATCTTGTTATCTCCCCGATATGTCATGGCATTCATAGGTTTGCACTCTTTTGATTAAGTTGAGTGAAAGAAAGAAAAAATAAATGTTTACACTGCAAAATATTCCACCATTCAAGTATGCGAAATATTAAACTAGTTTCTTTGTGGTACATATACATTGTAGATCCATGACATTTGTTCCGTTGACAGTTGCTCCCATGGAATATTTGCAAGCTAAACCCAACATAAAACCTACCCACAAAACATAGCCCTAACTCTAATCCTAATCCTGACATCAAACTAAACCTAAAACCCTATCACAACCCTAACCCCAAGTCCTGAGGAGAAAATAAGACCAGAAAAAATTGTCGCAGGAGCAAATGTCAGGTAGGAACTCACTGTCGTGGTTGTAATCTCAAGATTAATGCATATAATGGTTCTACATGTAGCTCCTGATATTTTCAGGCTCTCAAAATGTTATGATGTCCTCCCTCTTTGAGTTGTACATTTTGTACCTAACCAAGAATGGAAACGCCATGTGCCAAGCTGAAATCGACTTGGAGGAAACAATCTGCCGCCATGACGACAAAAAATGGCCAGGGTTTTATCATTTCCCAGCCAAATGTGTAATTGCAAGCTTCGGAAATGTCGTCCGATAAGAAACAGGCATTACAAGACAACGGTTTTTACAGACAGTCCCCAATTAGATCTGTCGTCAGGCCATGTAGGATTCTGTTCAGATTTCAGTTTAAAATTCATTTCGCAGTCGAGCTCTCTGGCGACAAAATCTTGCGTGGCTTCCTCTGTTTCTCTTGCTCTTCTGTTCATAGCCAACCCTTTGCCCCCAAGGGTTTGCTATCAAACATATTTTGTATGTGATACGTCAAGATTTGGACCGTACATTGTATGTGTGGGAGCGACTTCATTTGTTCAAATGCCACATGTGTCATGCACATTTAGGTGATTCCAGTGAAGGGAAAGACTGAGCTTGTAAACTCTCTCTTGCCTACATGCTACGTGAGATAGTCCACTTACATTCTGAGTGCTGCTGTAATGCATAGAATACACACCCAAGTCAGTCGACTGGCAAATTTGATAATTTCAAGTATCTACTCTGTGTCGTGTCCTAATTAGTATTCAATACTTTCTTTTCTTTTCATCTGTTATACTAGTTTGTTCTATTAAATCCATTTGTTTGAGTGTGCTGTTGATAAGGTTTTCTTTTTGCGAATTTTTCTGACGTGTGCGAATAATGTCCATTTTTCCCACTCTCTGCATATATATGTTACTTTCTGCAGGTAATAAAGTTCCATTTGAAGACTCGTTTGAAAACCAAGCAGTCATCACACCGGTAAGACAGAATTCTCTAACTGTAAATATTGCAATTATGTAATATAATTGTATTGTTAAAAGGACTGGCCTCAACTAGCCTGCTTGCTATTGATGGTTCTTTTTTAACCAACTGCAGTATTCTTTAAATTTTGACTATTTCATGTTTGTTATATTAAAATATTATTGTTTGGTAAAAGATTTCATTTAATTTCAATTCCATATCATATTCTGCTAACCTTTTTAGTCTCAAGGGAATTTTGCTGGAGAAATGATGTTTTCATAGCCAAAAATGTGCATAAATATGGATTTTCATAGCAAATCGTTTGGTTCAGTATCAAATCTGAATTGGGGTGCAGTTGATTGGGAATGATTTTTTCCGATCTTTTAAATAAATGACTCACCAGGGATATAATAATAAACTATAAACTCCATAATAATTGTTTTGGATATAAACTCCAAATTTTATTGTCCAAGAAAGGAAATTCATTTTGCCCAATTGATCGTGGGCCCGGCAGCCACTGAGCAGCGCCAGATCGACGTTGCTCTAACCTTTTCAACTGTTGAACGGCAAACAAGGTAGCAGCAACTCCCATCTTTTAACGTCTTTTGGTATGACGCGGCCGGGGTTTGAACCCACGACCTCCCAATTGTGAGGGCAGCCGCTCTACTCACTGAGCCAACACATCGGTTGTGATTGAAAGTGAAAAAAGTAGCACATCTTTGTCTCTCTTTCCTTCCTCTTTTGCCTCTTCTGTCACCCACATTCATGATAAGAATTTAGAAGCGAGTTTTTCTTTTCTTAAATGGGAATTCCAGACCCATTATAAAAGTTAGTCTGAAACGAGAAAACAATTTCAACAAGTATGACGGTGAAAATTTGATCAAAATCAGATAGAAATTAAGGAAGTTGTGAAATCATAAGAAATTGTAAAGTTTTGCAAAGCCGTGCTCAAACAGTTAATACTCTGTGAATATGCAAATTAGTCAGCTGATGATGTTATCACCTTCAGAGTTTCCATTGATCATCTCAAAAGAAAAGAAAAATATTAAAGACGAAGAAAATTCAATTCTTCTGCTATAAAAGTGTAAAACATGTGTTATTCCTAGCTGAATAACTTCAAAATAGTGAGCGACCGATGTATCAGGATGAGTATTCGAGACTGGGATATCATTACATTTCAACAAGATATCTGGAAATTTCAAGATTTTATGTACAAACTATACGGCAAATTATGAGGCAGTGACATCATCAACTCACATTGCTTATTCATGAAATCTTCCAGAACCGCTTCATAAAAATTAGTAAAACTCCATGATTTTTTGTCCAATTTTGATCAAATTTTTGCTGTAGTGCATGAAAAATTGTACTTTTCATTTTCAGACTAACTGTAATCAGGTCCAGAATTACCTTTTATCGACAACAACAACAGCAGCAGTAACAACAACAACAAATATTTGATAGTGAATACACTGATACTATGTTGGCTGATTTGATACATTCTTTCCATAGAAACCAGCTGCAGTACCTAAACCAGATGATGATTATGACGATGAAGACGATGATGCCCCACCTCCCGCAATAGCACCCCGCCCCGCCCATTCACAATCAAGGGTGAGCTTTGTTTCCATGTCTACCATGAGATGCTTATCATATTTTCAAGTTATATGTAAGAGTAAAAGAGCAATTATGGAAATCAAAGATAGGTAATAACCAAAGCAGTTGGAGTTCACTTTGACCAAACCCTCCAATTATCACATCAATATCCGTATTGGTTTAAATTAACATACAGGTGCTTGGTATTCTCTCACTCAAATGTTGGTCTTGTGATAACATTTAGGTACTTTAAAATACCAGTGAGAGAAAACTAATCTGAATGGTACATGTATAGCTAGCCACAGCTAGTGTTCCTCAATTCATGAGGTTTTTGCGAACCACAAACCAATGATTTGTTTCTTTCACCCGGTTGTAACAGTATTACTCAAGAATAGAAGCAGCACCCCAGGAACCACCCCCTCCGAGCCCGACCCCGCCTCAGACCAACACTACCAACGCCACCAATGCCAACACACAGGCAGCAGAAAGGAGGGACAAGAAGAACAAGAAGAAGATGTCGGACGAAGAGATTCTGGAGAGATTGCGTGAGTTACACTTCTCTGTCTCTTTGTCTGTCTGTCTGTCTGTCTTTTCTCTCTCTCTCTCTCTCTCTTTTTCTTTCTCTCTTGCTTTCTCTCCTCTTTTATGTCCACAATGGCAAGTCAACAAGGAATGTGAGAGACTATACGTGACCCGCTACAACAGAAGGATCCGAAAGTCGGGGAGGACAATTTTCTGAAAATGGCATGACATTATTCCCTTACTCTTCTAGTTTAATACAGCACACCTCATAAAAGTACTTGGTTGCGGAGATATTGATGATTTTATTAGCGCATGTCAAGTGACTGAGGAAATCATTGTTTCGAGAAAAACGTCTTCAAAGTCTTCCTTCCAATGCTATCATAATCAAGGGGAGGCGAAACACTTTTCACCGCTTTGACCTCCGCGATGTTCATTCAAGCTTAGCACCAGCGGTCTACGCACGACTAATCAGTAATCAGGATGCCACGCATTGACCAATAAGATCACTCCCTTGTTGCTAGGGGCGGAGTCTAGCTGCGGCGCTAAATCCAAATCTTCGGACACGTTTCTGTTACGGTGAAAGTCGGAAAATCATGGCCCAGAAAAATGCTGATTCCTTGGCTTTCCTTTGATCATTTACAGTTTGTAGCTTCGAAATTTCGGCAGATGATAGAAGATACATTAGACTACAAAATTATGTCAAAAACAGAAATCCGAACGTTTTGACGGATTTTGATGATCTGACTTCAAACTCGATTTTCTCGGCTCACCCGTCAGCGACTTTAGGATCCTTTTGTTGTAGCGGGTCACATACTATGGCATAATCAGGGATGCCAGTTTTCCGGCAATAGCCGGAATTCCGGCTTTTTCATATTTTGGTGTCCAATTTCCGGCTTCGTGATATTATTTCCGTCTGTGTGGGAAAGCCGGAAAACACGAGAAAGAAACAAAGAAAGAAAGAAAGAAAAACGAAAAAATATGATCATCTAAACTTACGGGGGACATTCACTTTCACGATTTCCGTAGTATGTTTCGCATATACTTCGGCATGAGAATATCACAAAACGACTGTCATGCAAAACTAGTGCGATGTTGCTGCTGCTAGCTGGGACTATGCAACACGTTCGATGATAGCGATCGATTGCGAACAGTGTGTGGTGTTTCTATGCGATGTACTATGTGCGGTCGCGGTGCATGAATCATACTGCGCTCGCGCTATAGCTGCAGCGCTGAGACGGTGTGGTGAGTCGATTGAGTCAGCTGAACGAAGCAAAACTACGGATTTTACGGCACTAGGACTTCTTTATTTTTGCTACAAATTCCTTTTTTTTTCTAGAATACGACCACATTATTGTCTGGAAAGCGTTATACCAGCACGTGCGATCGCAATCGAACAACATGTGGTGTTTCTAGGCGATGTACTATATGTGCGGTGCATGGATCATGCTGCGCTCTCGCTATAGCTACAGCGCTGAGAGAGTATGGTGAGTCGATCGAGTCAGCTGAACGAAGCAAAACTACGGAGTTTACGGCACTAGGACTTCTTTATTTTTGCTACAAATTCATTTCTCTGGATTCGATTTGAGGGAAGAAGAGCCCTCAGAAATGCTCAGATTGCACCAGAGAGCATCTAAGAACCCCAGAGCTTCCAGGGCCCTTGAGCGGGCCCTGGACCCCGGCCGAAGGGACTTCGCGCTTCGCGCTCGCGCACATCAATTTCGTTCACAAAAAAAAAAAATTCTGCCCAAGAGCAATTTGCCACTGGCATCCCTGCATAATATACTTATGGACAGTTCTAGAAGTTTCAGTTGCAAACATATGTATTGTATGTGTAATGCTAGGGAACTGAGAGCTACAGATTTGGTACTTATGGAAAGTTCTAGAAGTTTTAGTTGCAGGCATATGTATTGTATGTGTAATGCTAGGGAACTGAGAGCTGCAGATTTGATGCTTATGGAAAGTTCTAGAAGTTTTAGTTGGAGGCATGTGGATTGTGTGTGTAATGCTAGGGTACTGAGAGCTGCAGATTTAGTACTTATGGAAAGTTCTAGAAGTTTTAGTTGCAGGCATATGGATTTGTGTGTGTCATGCTCGGGAACTGAGAGGCACAGATTTTGAGATTTTAGAGTGCAGTGATCTGTCTGTGTTTGAAGCATAATCTTGTGTGATAGGGGAGAAAAAAAAACCCACAGGTTAAACCTTTGAAGGAGTCTTATGCGGATTCATGTTTTGTTGACTGTTTGTCGTCATTTTATGTTTGTATTATGTATGCTAGTGGAGGGCAAATTTCTGTATTTCAATCAGACAATAAATGTTCTTGAATCTTGGAAATATATTTAGTCAAGGTTTCAAAGATAGTGTAAGAGAGAGAGAGAAAGAGATATCAAATTGTGTTTAGTTTGTGTGAATCTATCTTGAGATTTGCTGAGACATAATGTTAGATTTTATGTTTGTTTATATGTTTTTACATCTTGCTGTTTGATGTAGGTTCCATTGTGAGTGTAGGCGACCCCAAGAAGAAGTACAGCAAATTTGAGAAGATTGGACAGGGAGCGTCGGGCGTTGTGTACACAGCTATTGAAGTTGCAACAGGACAAGAGGTAAGGACACGACTATTTGACCATCACTTTTTTTTCTTTATGAGAGCTTTCCCTACCCCCCCCCCCTCCCATATTTTGACGTCACACATACAGTGTAGGTGCCATTCATTCTGGAAACATTTGATTCAAACCCAACGTCTTCTACTTTCATTGTGCGTCACAGAATTTCCTTATTTGGTCGTGCTGATGGGGGCTTATGTCTTTAAAGTCACATTACTTAATTATTAAGCAACATCAAAGCAACATCAGTTTCTTACAATAGCATTGATTAACCCATTGAGAACGAGACCCCGAGTATACTCGGGCAAGCGTCTATGGGAAATGCGTGTTGTAGCAATATCGAACCATCCGCAACGGGTTAAATGAGACAGATTGGTTACATTATAAGTACAAATCATGTCATTCCATGGCAGAGCTTTTGGTAGGGAAGCCAGCAAAATTGCCTCCTATCACACATGTTTGGAAGGAAAGCTAGCAAAGTAGCGTGACGTACCGCAGTGCACTGTGGCGAAATATCCTTCGAAAAGGAGGCCAACC
This sequence comes from Diadema antillarum, assembly GCF_040938485.1. Taxonomy (NCBI): domain Eukaryota; kingdom Metazoa; phylum Echinodermata; class Echinoidea; order Diadematoida; family Diadematidae; genus Diadema; species Diadema antillarum. The sequence goes on from NW_027272734.1 coordinate 47,891, forward strand.
CAGCATGTTTTGCAGCAAAACAGTCATGCACATTAGTATATGCCTATAAGTAGAAAGCATATTCGGGAGATTGGGCAAACACCGAGAAGCCCCACTACCCCATTTCGAAATTTTTCAGGGATTTGAAACTAACCCTTTCAGTACCCTATTTCAAGATTATTTGAGAAAGATTCAAAAATTACCCCAATCATGAATATTTCAGGGCAAAATCCCAAGAGACCCCCTATTTCAGCAATTTTTGGGATTTATTTGCCGCATTGAGCCACTAAAATGTACCCCTTTTCCCAAGAAATTAGGAATGTGCATGCATTTACAGATGACCACCTGTGTGGGGGGGGGGGGGGGGGGGGGGCAGGTAGTTAGCTGACTGACTTTTCAGGGCTTTTTGTTTGTAATTTTTTCTACTACATGTGTACAAACTCTTTTGGTTTGTCTTTTCAAGTGTTCTACAGGTCTTTCGTCTAGGGTTGAATGTCATGATTTTGTTCGTGTACACTACTGTAAAAGTGGATATTTTTGCGTGACTAATAATGTGCTCGGCCCGGTAAGAAGAATTTCGCGTGATTTTGATTCTGCGGAATCATGACAGTAAGTACGGGAACATATGGCAAGCAAAAATATTTTCATGCTTTTATTTTTGCGCTAGTTTCTGGTTGCGCGAAATGCACAAAAAATTCAGTACCGCGAAAATTTGCACTTTTACAGTATACATGTACGTATTAATTACCTTGCTTGCTCAGAATCCCTCTTTTCCTTTTCTTTTTATATGTTCCACTTCTTTCTGTCTTATATCATCCTGCTGTCATGCTCTCTTTCTCCCTATGTACAATTGTTTGTATGTATTTGTGTGTGTGTGTATGTTTGTTTGTGTGATTGTCTTTCTCCCTCTGTGTCTGTTCATCTGTCTCTGTTCTGTCTATCCATTTGTTCTTTTTCCATCTGTTTGTCTGTCTGCCTCTGTGCCTGTTTGTCTAACCCCTTTGTCTTTGTCTGTCTGTTGTTTCATCTGTTTGTCTGCTGTCTGTCTGTACTGTTTGTTTGATTGTCTGTCTATCTGTCCTATCTTTGTGTCTTTCTTTCACATGTCTGTCTATTCTTGTCTGTGCTCATTTTATTCATCTGTATGTCTGTCTTTCTGTCTATCCTGTGTATTGATTGTCTGTCTACTTTTGTGTCTATTTGTCTGTCCCTCTATCCCTTTATCTGTCTGTTTGTTCTTTCATCTGTCTATCTTTCGTGTCTCTCCTGTTTGTTTGAATATCTATCTGTCTGTCTGCTGTGGTGTCTGTTTATCGATCTGTCTGTCCATTTGTCTGTCCGTCTGTAGGTGGCCATCAAGCAAATGAACCTGCAGCAGCAGCCGAAGAAGGAGCTGATTATCAATGAGATCCTCGTCATGCGTGAGAACAAACATCTCAACATCGTCAACTACCTGGACAGCTATCTCGTCCAAGATGAACTCTGGGTAAAAATTTCTCGATATTTTTTCTAATGCCCCCCATTTTTCAAGATCGCGCAACTCTCTTAGGATTGGAAGCGATTATTGGTGACATTATTTTGAAAGCTTGATCTAGTTCCCATTTCTTTTCACCTTTGGTAAGTGGGTCATGACGGTATACACCATATCTTTTACAGTGTAACTGGTCTTAGTAAGAGGTTGTACAGAAATGGCTAGTTGGCTGCCAAAAGCTCTAAAGTTTTATGCATCTATCAAACCAAGTATGTGTAATTATGAATTATTTTGAAAGGTTGTACTGCTGTACTGTATGTGCTTCCGTATCAATTTCGTATTGAAGACCGATGAAGCACAAATGAAAATTCTTTTCAATCACTTGCCTTTCCTCTGACAACGGGCTTTTTCAATGATGAATCATTTTGGAGATTTGGTCTTAATAGTTCTTCCATTGCATCGAGTGCTTAGTCATTTTCTTTTTTCCCTCTCTCGCTCTCTCTGTATCTGAAGTGGGAATTCTCATTAAGTTTTCCGTTTTTTTTTTTTTTTCTGGGATTTTATCATTCACAAGTCTTAATTGAATCCTTGTGCAGGTGGTCATGGAGTTCTTAGCGGGAGGCTCGCTAACTGACGTAGTCACGGAAACATGCATGGACGAAGGCCAAATAGCCAGTGTGTGTAGAGAGGTAAGTCTGTCTTGTTACTTCCCGCCTCCCCCCTCCACCCTCCCCCTCCCCCTTCCCCCTCCCCCTTCCCCCTCCCCCTTCCCCCTCCCCCTTCCCCCTCCCCCCAATATATCTCTTCTGACTTCTCTGGCAAGGATGTTGCTCCTCCCGACATTGTCATAATTGTGGATCTTCTGTGCTAAAGTGAATGGCATGCAGCTGTTTGTAAATATGATTGCTAGGGCATGATCAATCATCACACAGCATTCTACATACCACTACTGAACAGGAGGGCTCTTCAGGAATGATATGTAGGGTACCCCGACTTTTTTTATTTAACACTTTTGATCTGAAAATGCTCCCAAACTACTCATTATCCTGGTAAATCGCATCATCCAGACAAGTTTCTTCCAGATCTTTTTGATGTATTGCAAGCAAATGTCAAATGTCAAATGGTGGAAGATGAATTGAGAGCCCCTGTGAAAACTGTTTTGCCCTTAACCCGTTGAGGACGAGTCCCAAGTATACTTGGGCAGGTGTGTCTGTTGGAAATGCGTGTTGTAGTAACATCAGCCTGTCCTCAACAGGTTAATGATGTCCCAAAGAGAGCTTGCAATTTACTGGTCTTCTCAAGATAATGCTTTTGTTCGTGGATTCTTTTTACTCACAGTGTCTTCAAGCCTTGCAGTTCCTTCATCAAAGACACGTCATCCATCGAGACATCAAGAGTGACAACATCCTGCTTGGGATGGAAGGCAACGTTAAACTCAGTAAGTGGCTGCCAGTATCAGCGTTGCCAGGCAACCAATGAACTAAAAAACAAAACCAAACCAAACAAAATCTTCCTTAGAATGAGTCACTACCAGCATCAGTGTTGTCAGGCAACCTGTCATCCTCAAACACAGAACAAAACAAAATAAAACAAGAGTAAAAGCAAAACATCCTCCCTGGAATGGAGGGCAATGTTAAACTCAGTGAGTCACTACCAGCATCAGTGTTGCCAGGCAACCTGTCATCCTTATAAACAAAATAAAATAAAAGGAAGCGAGATTTTAAAAAAAAATTCTCCTAGGATGGAGGCACAGTTAAACTCAGTAAGTCGCTGCCAGCATCAGTGTTGCCAGGCAGCCTGTCATCCTTTGAGAAGAAGAAAAAAAAATCAAAGGAGAAATGAATTTGAGCCTAGAGCATTTTGCGAAGGCCATGTAAACTGTTGATAATACTCGGTTCAGGGACATTGTCAACTCTGAATGCTCTACAACAATTTTCAGAGCCTGTGCCATTACAGTGCATTGTGCAGTGTATTCTACAATTTATTTTCCGTGCATGCTGCTATTGAAGAGGTCAATTTTCACTTTTGTGCATTATTTTATTCTTTCTTTTTATTTGCCAAAACAAATAGGTTTCATGGAAAATATTGTTTTTCCCAAACTGCAGGAAAGATAGAAATACTGTTTTTCTCAAAAGAAAAATAGTTTTTCAGGCCTCATATTACTGTGACGCTGTTTGCAAGGTTGGCATTCCTGCTCAGTATACATTCTTGCAATGTTTACAACCTGTTGGCAAGAGTTCAGTAGCTTCAGCCGCATTAACCAATTGGCCCCCATGGTCTGAAAGTATGATCTCACTTTGTATTCAAACTGGTTTGAAATGGTAGTGAAAGAGTTAACCCATCAAGGGTTTTGGGAAAAACTTGGCTGCGGAAATTGTCATCTTGTTAACATTAGATTGGCAACACAAAATCAGGCGAAAAAGAATTCACAACTATAGATGAGGTTCCGTGACGTCAAATGACGCATTGCCTGAGGGTAAAAAACAAATTCTATGTGTATTAACTGCATAGCACTAGCGCACAGTATGCGTACCGTGCACCACTCTGCCTATCATGGGACATTGGATGTAATGCTTACGCACTTGCCAATGCATATGGGGGCCCCCATATGCAGTTTTTGCCTCTCAGCATGGCTTGATGATGTCATTGGAATCTTGCCTATTTGCTCATTTGAGAGGGGAAAAATAGGAACTTCGGTCTTCTACATTGTGTTGCCACTTTTAGATTCAGTTTTGAATTGGTGAAGAAGTGACTTTTGAAAATGTTGCCATCGAAACAAACAAACAATTATTACATCTGAATCAGAAAAGGCTCCAATGGAAGAGATCTTTTTGTAACTACCATACGAAACACTCACAATGAATAGTAAAAATGATGTAACAATTACATCTGAATAAGAAAAGGCTCAAATGGAAGAGATCTTTTTGTAACTACCTTTACGAAACACTCACAATAAATAGTAAAAATGATATAACAAACAATTACATCTGAATAAGAACAGGTTCGAATGGAAGAGTTCTTTTTTTAACTACCTTACGAAACACTCACAATAAATATTAAAAATGAAATAACAAACAATTACATCTGAATAAGGAAAGGCTCGAATGGAAGAGTTCTTTTTTTTACTCTACCTTACGAAACACTCTATAATAAATAACTAGAGAAGCACTCTGAGAGCGCAGACCTCCACCAAGCATGCAGCTCATTTCCACCGCTGATCTTGTTCTTCCATAGAGATATCAGCAATTTCCACCTATACGTACTTATAGCATGCTGAAAGTGTTCATAGTGTGCTGAAAGTTGCCCGATTTCCCAATATAGAAGCCTTTGTTACGTCATAAACCCTCAGCTGCACGGCGCGCCTCGCCCTAGCAGAAACTAGAGCACGCACTTTAGTGCGCACATGCAAACCTCAAATATGCGCAGCCTGAACTCCCAAGTTCATTGACCCTACCTGCCAAAATATAAAAAATCTTTCATAAATTCCCCCAAAATTCTCGGATCACTACCAAAAGTTAATCGTTGTTACTTGTGTCATTTTCAACCTTTCCTGCAAGTTTCATCCCAATCCGTTAACTACTTTTTGAGTTATTTTGCACACGGACAAACTAACTAACTAACTAACTAACGAACAAACACACAAACCAACGGTAATGAAAACATAACCTCCTCCCTTGGCGGTAATGAAAACATAACCTCCTCCCTTGGCGGAGGTGAAAATAATAATTGAAGATACAGCCCCAAACCAAAGAAATGATTGTGTACATCGTCAGCTCAGAACCAGAAGGGCGTTACTGCAATTTTGGGGAGTATTGAGTTATTGGTATCATGTTGTAGAGCTCAATCTCTTCTACATTATAGTGTCAATTTTAAATAATTTTCATTTTCAGTAACATGTTACAAAATCTAAACCACAAGGGCACTATTTTACACACTATTTTGCAACGATGCTTGTAAATCTACCCATACCCATTTTTGATTAAGTAAACTTTTTATGTCATGAAAATTGATTGCTTCTGTTTTATTCATACTCAAATCTTAGAATGCAATAGTGCCCTTCTTGATCTCAGCTGACAATATGGTCTTGAGAGTATAAGAAAGAATCAGAGATCTGGGAACTATCATCAGGCCAAGCAATGAACTCAAAGTTGGGACAGATCCAGATCAGATCTAGCTGGGAGGGATATGTAGACCTTCAAGATGTGCAATGTATTTTAGAACATGGCAAAAGTGGGTGCAAGATATTGTTCCCATATGGCTTAAGTATAGTGAAACATTTCCTAACTTGTGAGGACTGTTTGATATAAACTTGTTCCTTTAATAGATTACAGTTGAACCTCTCGTATCCGGACAAGTCGGGACCGGGGCACATCCGGATAAGGGATTTGGCCGGATACAGGAGACTCAATGCTTTAAACATGTACATATACATACACATGTACTGATGTAGCCCATTAGTACCACATGTAGTAATGTGTATACTGCAACCTTTTCATTGTTACACTCAGTAACAGACAGCTACATTACCTAATACCGTACCGGGCCCAAGGTAAAAAGTGATAGCCCATTGCGATTGGGTTGCTCTCTTCCCCACACTCTCTCTCCCTCTCTCTCTTTGTGTGTGTACTGTGTGTGAACAATTTTTGAGTGTTCAATATCATTCGTTGCTCAGCCAATGACTCAAAACAATGCATGTCTATCTAGTCATATCAACGGCTGTGTGTGGACCTACTGTATATGTGGCAATGCGATATGAGAGGACTCGAGCGCATAATCTGTCCATGTTTTTGCGATGATTTGTGGATGTTTGGGGATGTTAAAATGTCTGAAGGTAAGCAATTTGGAAGGAAATTTGATGTAATGTATGTTAATCATGTTGGAAGTAATATGTAATTCATGTGTGTTTGTGTAGGAGTTCTCAAGGAGTTGGGAATCCCCCTTTCCTCCCGCAATTATAAAAAAAAAAATCAAGGCGAGATTGCGTCCGTATAATAGAGAGATCCGGATAAAGGGAGGCCATATAAGAGAGGTTCAACTGTAATTGAATTAAACTTAGAATTGATTTTAGAGTTTAAGTGAAACAGACCCCAGGAGACTAACCCCTGCATTCCTTCATTCTTCTCACCCCCCTCATCTATCTTGCAGCTGACTTCGGCTTCTGCGCCCAGATCACCCCGGAGCAGAGCAAGCGAACCACCATGGTGGGCACACCCTACTGGATGGCTCCGGAGGTCGTGACCCGGAAGCAGTACGGCCCTAAGGTGGACATCTGGTCACTGGGCATCATGGCGATAGAGATGATCGAGGGAGAGCCGCCATACCTGAATGAGAATCCCCTCAGGGTAGGTGATATCCATAGCCAAAGAGCTTCCAGAAAGATTCGCGTTTGTTCATTTGAAGAGTTTTAGTACAAAAATCAATTAATGCCATTTTCAATATTCACCTTTGGTCATTATCTAAAATTATTTTAAAAATGAAATTTTTCAATCATATTGCGCTCATTACAGAAATGAAAAATATTCTGAAGGTACTATGAAAATTGTCACATATGTTTTGATTTTTTCATGATTTTCAGCAGATTTAATCTCATATACCTCAAATTGATAAAAATGGAATTATCTGTTTCTGCATTTAAACTCTTCCTTTGTTCCCACTCGAGTTATGTGTCATATCTTCCACAAAGTGACAAGACCTCATATTTCAAAAGTCATGAATTTTTAAGAGAGCAAAAAAATAATATGTCCATTTTCGTAAACATGTGCTGAAAAAAACATCAGCAGTGACGTCAAATAATGTAGGAACATTGTTTTGGATTACATTTATAATGTTCTGTTTTAAAACTAAAATCAGTATTTATGATATTCAAAACTTATGAGGATTTTTAATAGATGCCAGTCTAGATACCAGGTCTTGTCACCCCAGGAATGATATGCTATTGTGTCTGTTTTCTGATCTTCCCCTCCACACGAATGTGATACTGTAAAAGTGGAAATTTTCTTGCCTTATTTTGTGTACTTTTGCTGGGTGAGATAAATTTTGCACGTATTTGATTTCAAGGGCAGTTGCGACAACTTAGCAAGCAATTTAAGAGGGTTTTTGCCGCACATACAGCAGCAAAGTCACTCATGCTAGAGGAAGTGAAGAAAGCCACGAAAAAAAAATATATATCAGTTATATCCTTACAATATATACATGTATGTACCTATGTCGAGATCAAAGTTATAAAACGATGTTCACATGGTAACAACTAACAAATTCACACACCTTTAATATTTTTGCGCTCGTTTCATGTTGCACAAATGCACAAAACTTCCACTTTTATTGTAGATGAATATTTTATGTATTACAGAAATCGACCAAACAGTGTGTCTATTTTTTTTTTTCATAATCAGTGATAAAAGGTTACAGTTGTGCAGATACCGAAATTTACAGACCATTATTGGCAAAGCCGGGTGGTTGATTTCAATAGACACCAAACTTGAGTTGAGATTACCCCGAATTGATTGCCGTATTTCCAAAAACATGAATGATACAAAGGCAACAAATCCGGGCACATTTGCTAAAACCTGGGCATAATGAAAAGACTGTCATGTTTTAGTTTCAGACATCAATCAATATAGCATACTTTGATCTCTGCAAAGTATCTGTTTTGGTCATGTGATATTATCTTGCCTGTGTAACACTGCCACGTATTGATGTGTGAAATGGACAGAAACTGACGATGTGCTTAATCGGGTATTCGTTTCAGAGAATTCTATTCTTCTGCCATTGCAGATATGCATGAACATGATGTAATTTACTCTGAAATAGAGTGCAGAAAAAAAAGAAAAACTAAAAAAAAAGCTGTGGAAGTAGATTGGTAATATAGCTGCTGGCCATCCTTTATGTGATGTGTAGCATTCAGACATCTTGAGAATTATCCTTTATCCTTTTGAAGAGACAAAAATAAATGTTGACGTCATTGACATCATTTGTAAAAATCTTCCATCAGCTAAGGCCGATCTTGAAGTTGTGAATATGTAAAGGCAGTTTTGAAGGTCAAACATATGCCTCCATCTCAAGCTCAATTTATATCTTTATGTGGTATAGCAGCCAGGTAAGCATGTATTCTGCAGATGTTCCGGGGACTCAACCTTCAGAAATTGTAGTAGATATGTATTCATGTTTTGTCTTTTCTTTATATGCATGAATAAGATCATTTCTATGAGATTCTTGAATGCTGCATAATATAAGTCATTTTGTGAGTAAGCAAGCAATTTGGATTTTTCCCCTGATTCTGCTACTAATCATAGAGCACCAAAGTGATGATGTGACATGTCACTGTCTTTTGTCATAGCTCGGGTTTGAACCGGGTGTGGGTATTATCACTTGTTCCAGGTGAGATTGTGTGGAAGCAGTTTCCATGGCGATGAATGGCTATGACATCACATGTTGTTAAAGGGATGGTACAGTATTGGTGGAGATGAGAATTGGGCTTATAACTTTTTGTGAGATACCAAGACACCACTTATGAAATAGTACGGAGGATACCATTCTAAGAGGTATTCAAAGTTTATTTGATGAAAATCAGTTTTGGAATTGCTGAGACATCCAAAAACAAAAACAAAACGGTCGTAATAAAAGGTGGGTCCCACCTTTTATTAGGATCACTCTGTTTTGGATATCTCAGCCATTTCAAAACCAATTTTTGTCAAATAAACCCTGAATTCATTGAGTCACATGCTCTTTTATATTTCATAAGAGGTTTCTCATTATCTCACAAAAAAAGAAAAATGTTAGAAACCTGAAGTTAGGTCTCAACCAAAACTATACAATCCCTTTAAGCTATTGATGCGAAACATTGTACAGCTGTTCTTTGTGGTCACAATTAACCATGTGGTTTGTCATCACCGTATCCCCCGCCAGGCTCTGTACCTGATCGCCACCAACGGCACGCCAGAGATCCACAACCCGGAGAGGTTGTCAGCAGTCTTCCGAGATTTCCTCTCCCAGTGCCTTGAGACGGACGTGGACAAGCGGGCAGATGGTCAGACGCTGCTCAAGGTAAACTTGGAGGGGATGAGAGAGAAAGAGTGAGCAAGTGGAGTAGATAAATAGATGAAACAATAGATGGATGAGTGGAAAGTTAGATAGATAGATGGATACATGGATGGATAAAAGGATTGATAGACAGCTAATGGATGGATGGATAGATGGATGGTTAGATAGATGAATAGATGGATAAATAGATAGATGAATAGATTGATGGATTGATAGATGGATTGATTGATAGATGAATATATAGATTGATGGATGAATAGATAGATAGAGAGATTAATTAATGAATGGATGGATGAATAGATATTTTGAATGTTTTATTTGTGCTTTATGGTCAGGCTATTTAACCAAGAATTACTTTTATTCTTAGATATGTGAAGCCCTGTTTTAACAGACCTTACTGCGGCAATATCACAACAACATCCAGAGAACAAAATTCATCGCCTCGGACAGTAAAACAACAGGAGAATACAAAAGCGAAATACAAAAGTTACTGCGACAATGTCCAAGCAACATTTATCGGGGAATGTTATATCAGGCAGGGTAAAAAAAAAGATTACCCAGATGCAACCAGGGCCTGACATTGTCATCATTCTGGTAACTCTAGTTTGAAAGGTTCTGTTGAAACACAGGCTTGAGACACAATTTTGTTTTGATTTTAATGATGGTCATTTCCAAGAATCCCTGACGAGGAAATGATTTTTGTTGCCGAGGTTTTTCTCTTAATCCTACAATACAGATCAATGCTGTGCAATAATTAGTTGAGACATCTTTGGTTAGATATAATGTGTATTGTTTTCTCATAAGGAAAAGTATTAGTATTTTTTTAAGCAAATTCTTTGAAAGCAATGAAGGTGAAGTGGCTTTGTGTTTTCTGCAATGGTCGAATGCAGAGCAGAATTCCTAGTGAGATCTGTTGTATGTGACTTTTTCATTTCTTCTTTTCTTTTTTTGCTATTTACAGCACCCATTCCTGAGCATGGCGAAACCACTCAGCTCTCTGAGGCCTCTTATTGCTGCCGCGAAGGACGTCCAGAAACGTTAAAGGGACCAGCGCCCTCGTTGACGCGGCAAGACAGAGAGCCGATATTGTGTGATTAAACATTATTCCTGTACCCATGTTGCAAGGGGAACAAAGAAATTGCCCTCTCCCATCTTATCTTCATTTGAATAACCCCTTTGTGGAAAGGGGGGGGGGGCAAGTTTTACCAGGAGATTAGTTTTTTAGCTCAAACTTTTGCAAAACAAAACTAGGATGCTCGCCAGCATTTTAGCTCTGCCTAGTTGTCATCACGTAAATCATAGAGGAAAAGGAATAGAATTTGAAACGACAGTTTTGAAACTACAATTTAGCAATTGAACTCAATCTATGCCTTTGTTGTGCCTGTGCATTTCAATGTGTTTGAATATCAGTTATGATGGATTTTAGGTGTACATTTCTGTTTTGTTTTATTCTTGTTTTTCGAGATGATCAGCTTATTTGATTCTCTTAGAAAATAAAAGTTTGAGAAGTTTTGTCCTTTAAGCCAGAGTTTGATATATATTTTATCCCTTTAACATGTGCAGTTTGTTCTGTCCTGTAAATGTGTTATTATTTGCCCACTTTCTGTAAGTTTGTATCAAGATTAATTCTTGAGCTTTTTTTACCTTGCCTTTTTTCTTTTTGATTGTGTCAGTTGTGTTCAAGATGTTCTGTAGGCCTATACATGTACTTGGTACTTGGGCTGGGGTTGTGCACGTCAAAGAGTCAACTTTGGAACATACGTACCTTTGCATGTCACTCATGTACTTTGTATGTCAGAGGGATTGTGGATACTTACACAAGCATCACTGCATTGGTTGTGAGAAACGAATAAGTGAGAAGTAGCAATGTTCACCATCGAAAATTAGACCTTCTGACTTCGTATCCCCGGTCTTTCTCTCATGCTTTCTGTCTCGCACAAGCTGCACGTGCAGAGCGCAAACACGAGCCCCTTCCTGTCGGTAGGATGTAGATCCCGTCCGTTTCCGTAGCAACGGTACAGCAGATTGTATGACACTTTTTATTTGTTCCCGTGGCAAGGTTTCTATGGGCTTGGTGTAGGTGAGGTTGTTGGCAATATGTGCTAGTGTTAGGTGCATATCTGCTCTGCTACCAACTCTGATCAACATCCAGGGCTCGAGTTATTTTGGATTGTGAATTTTAGGACCAAGTCCCTAATGTCCTTAATATAAATTTTCTTCCAGACCTGATTAATCATGGGCATTTGAAACTGGTTGAGATATTTTATTTGAAACAGAAGTGATGTTCTTCTGTTTGCTGGATAAATTGTATGAATGAAATTTCAAGTTCAGAATGCTCCTGTGTTGTTTCTGTGTCCATATCATTTATTGCATCTTTATGCAACAATCTTGTTTTGTTTTTGTTTTTGTTTGTTGTTTTTTTTTTGTCTGGTTTTGGGGTTCTTTTCTCTTTTAAAGGGTTAAGACCACTACATATACCTTGCTATTATAAATATCCTTCATATACCTCAAGCTATCCCAGACCTGAATCGAGGACTTACTTGAACCTTGCACCAAAAAAAAAAAAAGAGGTGAATATGGGGCAAAAATGATCCTTGAATGATAATGTTATATTACGTTACTTTCTTCCCTTCGTCCAGTTTCACTATATTTGCCACGCGTGTTTCACGATGTGTTCATTTTCCCGCCGTGCCTTATTATTCGCCCAAAGCTTTCCTAGTTAATACTTGACTGTAGAGGGAGCCCCATACTGAGCTCTACAAAGGCTCATATTATTGTACATGTACCATACTTTTGTTGTCATTTAATATATGCATTGCTTTTTACCATCCATGATTTGTTGCACGTTGCAATCAACTTGTTTTATATGTATATGCTGCGTTCCTGTTTTTCACCTGTATGACTTGGGAGAATGTTTTATACCCATCCCCTGTGCCCTCCACACCTCAGAAAGCAACATCAGTGTTTGAAATTGGTGTTCAAATTTTTATCTCAGTACACACTATTTGCCTCCGAAATTTTCAGCTCTCAACCCTTACAGCCTTCAGTGATCTGCAGAATAACCCGACTTACACCTTGATCATGTGACGGTCGATAAGCGGGTCGTAGACTTTCAGAAATTTGTAGTGCCCCTTGTCTTTGTTTAGGTGGAGTTACAAGAGATTTGGACCTCATACTGTCAGATACTTCTTTTTTCAGGGGAAAACGTTTAGAGAGAGTCTAAAAATCATCTTAAGATGATTGAGGGCATCCTCAGGCCATCTAACTCTTTTGAGCATGGAAAAAAAAAAGTTTTACTGTGTTTAAGGCAGCAAGAGATAATTACACAGATTTCAGCAAAGCCCATTCACAAAAAATGTTCTGTTAAAAATCAAATACAAAAAAAAGTTAAATGCCACTTGGCAGTCAACAATCTTACAGGATCCTGCATCTTGGAGCTTGAATTTGATTTTCATGTTTGATATCAAATGTATTTTTTTTGTTGTATGCAACCGGTCTTGAAAGTCATGTATGGTTCTGTACTACCGTCCCTTGTCCGTTTGCCCATCTCACTGTATTCATAAATCTATGCGCGGATGACAAGCGGTGGTTACGTGTAGCCTGGTGTCCAGGCTGTGAAATATTTTGTGTGTAATGGCTAACATGACTCAAGATAAATCCTGGCTAGAGGAGACTAACTCAACAGGGGTTCAACCTTTGTCTCAAGATGTTATATGCTCCGAATAAGGAAAAGTGAATGATTGCGTTGGCAGAGTTGGCCTTATTATACAGGCTTTTACTGGTATTTTTTTTTATTTGAGGGGATGCCTCTTTTTGATTTTTTTTTTTTTTTTTTTTTTTTTGAGCAAAACACTATTGCATGGAAGAATACCACTTTACCTTGTATGGTAGTACATCTCCCCAAGTGTTGCTTTTTGTCTGACAAGTATTTCAGGTAATACACGTATAACTCCTCCCTTTCTGTTAAATTGCTCGAGCTTATTGAAACAAAAAGGGGACAATGACCATGGCGTTTTATTTTTGCATCCAACTGAGAGGTTCTTCATTCACTTCTCCAAGGAGATTTTCTTTTAAAGTTCTGTCAAGTTTTAGAATGTGGCAAAGACTGAAGTGAAATTTGATATCATTGGCACATGATGAGGTGTCTCAAATCTCTGGTTGAATGCATTGTGGGTACCAGCTATTATAATGTCTACACACTGACTTACGTACATATGCAAGTGACATTGTAAAGTGGCAAAATGCCCTTACTTACCGAAGAAATTACAGATAATATTTTCTGTTCATACAAATTTATGAGCATGTGTAAATGACAACGAAAATGAACATCCGGGCCAAAAGCGCAAAAGCGTGTGTAATAACATGTTTTTGAGCTGAACTCAGAATCATGCTATATATGTTTTATAACTTTCAGTCCTGAGCAAATCCATCACTTTGTAATAACTTTAGATTGTGACCACATTGTGAACAACAATTTGCAAGGCTGTCTGAGGGGAAGGAAAAAAAAATGCTAAGCAATTTGCAAAATTGGTTGCATTACTTCGCCGTTGCTCGTCGCAAGCGCTCCTGTCGAACTTCATCGGCAGCAGACATAACAGTGCAGGCGATTCATCATACAATATTCATGTGAAGTCTGGATCTGCTAGATTCTCTATGTATGTATTAATTCTATTCTTTATTAATTAGCATGTGTATACTTACAGAGATGTAGAAGGTGAGATGATGTATAAAATGAACAAAAAAACAAATATGAAAAAAAAATTACTTGAACACTGGTAAAGTTATACCAGGACACATTTTTATCAAACAGATGGTGAAGGCTAGATAGTGTATACTTTATTTATATACACTGATTTTACTTCATATATTGATTAATTGTGTTGCAAGGTTTCACAAATCATTATCAGCAAAATTGTGAGAGAAAGAGAGAGAGAGAGAGTGAGAGGGAGAGATAGAAAGAGAGAAAAAGAATGTAATATTGGAGGAAGTTTGTAAGATTTGGAGTGTGAGAGAGAGAGAGAAATTTCAAAAACTGGTATTGGAAACCTTATGAGAATATTCCCAATTACGATGCTGAATAAAGTTCATATGTGGACTTTGCATACTGGTAGTGTTCATATTTGACAAATATGTTGAAGAGTCAGAAGCCACTTTATAAAACAAAAGACTGATGATCATGAATTCCTGAGGTGTATTGTAATATGAATGATGTATGGAACTATTTTTCATATTGGGTATATTATATGAATGTTAAGTGTATATTATGCCATAGGAGATCGTATTGTGTAACTATGAATACAGCCATTGTGTCATGTAAACAACGAAAAAGCATCAAGGTTTTTGATGCATTCATATGAACTTGGAGAAAAAAAACTGAAAAAAGGAGAGAAAAATTGACCATGACATTGCTTTGTGTATGAATCTAACTATTTTTTGTATTCATCCGGCCTGAGTTGTTATCAAGTTGGGTATATTTGCAATTCCGTCAGATACTTTCAAATAGGTGCGCATTGACTTCGGTCACCAAAGTTTCATATCATGCAAGCAGTGTGATAGATATGGATATGAAAATGTACCTATGCTTTGGACAAAGAGATAAAGTTAAAAGTAACTGCTCTCTTGCTGATTGAAACAAAACAAAACAAAACATACTCTGTCCAACTGTCCCATGATGCTATATATGGACAGTATTTGTCTCTGATTTTGAATATATTGAATTCACCATTTCTTTCTGTTTCTTTTTAAACAGAATACCAGATAACATTTGCACTGTAAAGACAAAAAAAAAAAAGGAAATGCAATCTGTACTTAGAGAGCTCATGAAACTTAGGTCATTCGTCGATTGTGTCACCAGCAAATAGCATTATGAGATTAAAACTGAGTTACTTGAATAAAAAATGGTCTTCCCTCAACCTTTTGGAGTGGTCTCCTTGTCTTTTCCCATGATATTTTCCCACTTGGAGTGTGTATTTTGCCTCCATATCCTGTTGGTGTTGATTAATGGTTGTGATAGCACGCATTCGGGCCGCAGGAGAACTATTGGGGAGCTTTAGATTTACGACGCGGACGTTGAGACGATTGTGTTGGTTGTTCCTCCCCTCTTTCCCTGCGTCGTATTGAAAAGCAGCTTTAGATTACGCAGAGACGTAACATATAAAAAGTGAAATGGCGCCCCCATATGACATCAAATACTAACAGCTCTCTGCGTTGTTGAATTGAGCGCTTGCAAAAAAAGCGTAGTGATAGATCGATTTTGATAAGCGATTTTGATAACCGTAAAAGAGGTATTTTTTGCTCTGAACGTCCACGTCGCAAAAATATAAAGCCCTCTATTGTGACAATCATACGTAGAATGAGACAGTCGTCTGTTTTTTCAAGCTTCATGTGTTCTCAAAATGCAGTGACCGTGTTCACAAATGACACAAAGTTGGTGATCTCTACTACCATATCAGGGCAATTAACCTCGGCTAAATACTAGTTAGTGGTAAGATTAGGGTTAGGGTATACCGTCTATAGGAAGCAAGAATTTACAGACATTCAGAGGGATGGTACAGTTTCGGTTGAGTTGAGGGTGTTTTTTCTTTAATTTCTTTGTTTTTGTAATAATTTTTTTAGATAATGTGAAACCTCTTTTGAAATGTGAAAGAGCGAATAATTCTAAGACAAATACAAAGTTTATTTGATGTGCCATGGCTTTGAAATGGCTCGAGTTATCCAAAATAAAGCGATCCTAATAAAAGGTGAGACCCGTCTTTATTAGGATCTTTTTGTTTTATTATGTTTTTGGATATCTCGGCCATTTCAAAACCGAGAGGTTTTTCATCTAATAGACTTTGAATTCCTTTTAGAACTGTATGCTCTTTAACAATTCATAAAGTGGTTTATAGGTATCTCGCGGAAGAGTTAATAGCTGAATCCTTACCTCAACCAATATCATACCATCCCTTCAAGTAAACGGAATACAAATATTTCTTTTTATTCCCAATCATGTTTAGAGGAGAGATAGAGAGATGATAATCATTTTATATACACATCTTTGCAACAACAACAAAATAATAATAATAAGGAAACAATAGATATCATTGCCCCATCTTTTTGCATATCATTTGTGCTTTATATAGTAATGACAAATATTGATGCGGAATTTAACTCCTCGAACTTCGTTTCCGATCATTGATAACCCTCGTGTTATTTCAATCTGTTTTATCGATTACAGTCAGCATGAACCTGAGAGTGATATTTCGTTTTCGCTGAAGACAGTCTGGGTTTATGTCTTGTGACCGTCCAGCGAATGCCTTCGCGATGTCTGGATATAAGTACATGTACATGGTACCATCTGAGGTTGATATTTGATGATTATGAGATTTGATTCGTTCCATGCTAAGAACGGAACCACTCTTCCTTTTTTCTGTCTCGTTCTTCTTTCTTGATTTTTACCCAAAGGTTTTCTTGAATTAACTCATTGCGTCATTCAGGAAATTTCGTCACAGAAATTATGCGTAAACCGAGCATCTAAAATAGTCTTTTTCCTGTCTGACATAATGATTACTGATTTGAAGAAATACATGTAGTTAAAAAGGAGGAGATGTGCATCATGATGTGCTGAATGTAGAAAAGGTATTTTATATAAAGGATATTGAAGGCAACTATGCCAAAGAAATCATTGATTTCCTGGGCGCTTATCCTGTTGAATAGTCGTTTGTTGCGACACGGATTGTCGCCCCTACACGGATTGTCGCCCCCGGCTCGGCGCGACAATCCGTGACGGAGTTGGCGGCACGGATTGTCGCCCCCGACACGGATTGTCGTCTGGCGATAATCCGTGACGCTTGTGCAGTTCCCAGTTTTTGACCTCGAAGGCGACAATCCGTGATGCAATGGCAAAAAATTGTTGCGACACGGATAATTGTCGCCCCGTCAAGGATTGTCGCCCCGGGCTCGGGGTGGTTCCTCCGGTGTTAAGCTTTGGTGGGATGGGCATGACTGGTAAGTTATGCGTATGTGTGTGTGAGTGTGTGTGTGTGTGTGTGTGTGTGTGTGTGTGTGTGTGTGTGTGTGTGTTTGGAGTATAATAATACATTAATATTAATAATTATAATTATCATCAAGTTCAGCCGCTACAACGCGAGAAGCGATGTCTACAAAGCCCGCACTCGACTGAGGGACATACAAGGACCCAAGATCTTCATCAGAGAGGACCTAACTGCTAGCCGAGCCGCACTTTACAGGAAGCTTGTCAATAGCAGAAAGGCGAAGACCTGCTGGACACAAGACGGCATCATTTTCGCCCTCAACAAAGACGCCAAGCGAGTCTGAATCTCATCTGCACTGGACATCGAAAATATGTGAGACTGATCGTTAGTATCTCTTGTGTATCAAATGTATAGTAATATATATAATATGCCTTATAATGTCAAATACCCATGTATAAGTTGCCGTAGAGATGTGAAATGGGATCAAAACGCTATTTTATGTGTATCATGTGATAAATGGAGTCACTTAAAATGTTCGAGAGCACCTCGAGATATATTTAATTCCGAGGTAGATTGGGTTTGCGACAAGTGTATTTTTCAAGAACTTCCTCGATATACTCCATCAACAGAAGTTGAAGATAACTCAGATGGTGTATCATTACACAGTAAATATGATTATGGTAATGCCAAGAATATATTTGATAAAATTCGCTCATTACCTGGATTTAATATTGCTCATCTTAATATTTGTTTTTTAACAAAGAATATTGACGAGATTCGTCACATTGTAAGCAATGAGAAAATTCACGTAATGTCATTATGCGAAACCAGACTGGACGACACGATCTCTGATATTGAAGTAGATATTCGAGGCTATCAATGTATAAGGTTAGACAGGAATCGAAGTGGTGGTGGCATTGTGACCTACATCAACGAAAATGTTGAATTCAGTGTCAGAAAAGATTTATTCATTGACGGTCTAGAGCTTATGTGTATTGAAATTTTTTTGCCAAAGCAAAAACCTATTATTATAGTATATTGGTACCGTCCTCCAAACTCCCACGATGCGATTTTTGATCAGTTTGAAACTTTACTACAGTCGTTAGAATTTTCCTCAAAAGATGTTATAATTTACGGAGATTTGAACTGTGATTTAATGAAGAAACGTTGGTCATGTCAATCGAGACGGCTTCAACTTTTAGCTGAAGATTTCGATCTGAAGCAATATGTCGACAAGCCGACAAGAATCACACCGTCGACAGCTACATTGATAGACGTGTTGTTTTCATCTTGTAAGGATAAAGTGAAATTCTGTGATGTACTGCCGTTATCAATTAGTGATCATTATATGATCGTTTGCTCTTTAGGTAAAGCCAAGGCTGGGAAAGGTTACCATAAGTTTACATATTGCCGAAATATGAAAATGCTTAATCTGGAGGACTTTAAGGCTCATTTAGAAAAGATTAGCTGGGATGATGTACTGGGTGAGTCAGATCCGAACAGTGCGTATGACATATTTTCTCATAAGTTTATTCCTCTATTGGATACACATGCCCCCCTTCGAAAGAAAAGAATACGGCATCGAGAGTCACCGTGGATGAATATTGATATATTACGTACAATGTAAGATGCGTGAAAGAGATCACATGAAACAACAAGCCCTTCGCTCTAAAATCGACGAGGATTGGAAATTATACAAGAGATTGAGAAACTCTGTAACTGATATGATACGGCGAGCAAAACGAGCTTATGTGTCTGAAAGCATTGTAAGGAATAATGGGGATACAAATGCAATGTGGAAATCAATACGACGTATAATGCCAAAGAAAAACAGTGATACTCCCATTCAAAAGTTGATCATTGAGGTAAATGAAGTTAAAGGTTCAAAAGAAATAGCGGCCTCTTTGAATGATCATTTTGTAAGCTTGGCTGCTAGAAGAAAACAGGAGTCTAATACGAAATTTGGTAAAAATATGCAACAATATTTATCTAGGATTAGATCTCAGTTCACTTTTACTCAAATTTCTCCAAATGATGTAATGAATGTTACAAAAAATATTTCGAGGAACAAAGCTACTGGTTTGGATCAAATTCCTGCCTGTATCATAAAAGATACTATTGATTTTATTGTCGAACCTTTGACCCACATTCTAAATCTGTCATTGAAAACTGGTAAAATTCCAAGTATATGGAAAAGGGCACGTGTAACACCTATCCACAAAGGTGGTGATAAAGACAACCCATCAAATTATAGACCGATATCAATTTTACCAGTAATGTCCAAAATATTAGAGAAAATTGTATTTGATCAAATATATCGTTACCTGTGTCAAAATGACATACTCAGCTCGCATCAACATGGTTTCCGCCCTGGTCATTCCACTTTAACCGCATTGTGGTATTTAACAGATGAAATGTGTAAACAAATTGATAATGGAAATGTAATTTGTGTCGTTACTCTGGATTTAGAAAAGGCGTTCGATTTGATTTCCTTTGATGTTGTCATTGAGAAATTAAGATATCTTGGATTCGACTCACAAGCATTGCATTGGTTCAGTGATTATTTCACTAACAGAGAGCAGTCAACCTTGGTAAACGGAAACTTGTCAGCAAGTAGGACGGTTACAAGCGGAGTGCCACAGGGAAGCATTCTTGGGCCCCTTTTGTTTATCTTAGCTTTAAACGATCTGCATAAATCTGTCAAGAAGTGTGCGCTTTCCCTATATGCAGATGACACTTGTTTATATTTTCCTTCAAAGGATCCGTCTTGTTTACAGAAAACAATCAATGATGACCTAGTGTCACTTCTTGAATGGTTTAAAAGTAACGAATTATTGTTAAATGTAAACAAATGTCAGTTTATGTTGATTGGATCTAAACGGAATTTGCGAAATTTTCAGAATGTTCATCTTAACATTCAAAATACACCTCTGCAAAGAGTTTCAGAATGCAGATATCTCGGGGTCATTCTCGATGAAAACCTAACATGGACCCCACAAATTGAAAACGTTAGAAGCAAAACGCTTAAAGTCTTTCATGCAGTCAAGCGTATAAGAAAGTACATTGATAAGGATACCTCCCTGTTGTTATACAAAACTCTAATCCAACCCCACTTGGACTACTGTAGTGTAATCTGGAGGACTGGTCACTCGGGTCAACTACATCGATTGCAAGTTATTCAGAACAGATGCCTAAGAATGGTGCAAGGTGTTGGCACCCGTTACAATAGGGAAACTCTTTATTCTTCTCTTCAGGTCGACCGACTCAAAGAAAGAAGAGGAAAGCAAGCCTTAATCTTTATATTCAAACTGTTGTATAACCTTGCTCCAACAACTTTGTCCGCTAGTGTTCAACTCAGATCATTTGAAAATTACACTCTACGAAACTCAAATACTCAAATTGTGATGCCAAAACCTCGATCTAATTTTGTCCGAAATAGCCCATTATATGTTGCATGTAAAACTTTCAATAACCTTCCTGTTCATTTAAGAAGAATTAGTGACATCAAAAGTTTCTCGAGAGAGATCATGAAGTTAGCGGAAATCCCTTAATGTGTCCATAGAAGTATATCGATTTTCTCTTTTGTTTTTAATATCTGAATCTTTTCTTCTTTTTTTCTCATTGATCTTCTTTGTAACTTGTTCAGTGTTTGTTATTTATTGTATATCATTGCATATGTTTGCATTTTTGCCGTGTGTATGTATACTTTGTTATTCGATGTGAAACACGGCCTTGCTGAAAAACAGCTGTCCAGCTGAAAGCAGGCTTTTATTTCCGTGTATAAATAAAATAAACTCAACTCAACTCAATATGTAGAAACTGTGCATGTGTGGTGGCTGTATAGTGGTAGTGGTTTGTTTGTGTGTATTCGTGTGCCTGTATGCTTACGTGTGTATGTGGTATATAGTGGCGTATGTGTATATCAAAGGGTATATCAAAGGGTATGTGATGGTGCGTGTTTGTGGGCGCAGTTTTGTGCCTGCACGAGTATCTTCTGAGGGGTTTGGTGTTCGTGGGCTACGTAGGCCCTACATATGTGTGTTGTGTGTGAGCGTTCGTGTGTCTACGTAAGGCCCCAGTCACATATTGGGCCGAATGCATAAAAGAAGCAATTGCTTGTAAGCAATTGCTTCAAGCAAAAGCACAAGCTCGTCTAGCAAAAGGTCTAGCTCAAACAATTGCTTAAATCCATATGCATAACCTTTTGCTTCTGCCCAAACCTTTTGCTTGTTCCCCCACAAGCAATTGCTTGCGTACTCCTACAAAAGGGACGTCACGCCTGTGCGAACACAAGAACAAAGGGGAGTGTGATAGCATGTATTTGAAAGGGCATGTCTGTGTGGAAACATTTCCTGACATAGCAATAGAGCTATGAAATGGCACTCATAAATGCGCACACAGACGCACACACATCTATACACACACACACGTATTGGCTAATTCTCATCACTGCTTATAGAGATAGCCCGGATCTGCCAGATCGCACGTGGAGAGAGGTCTCCTTGCTCTCCACCGAAGTCAGACATCCTACCTGTTTTTCATTACGTTTTGCATGCTGACCACTGGACATTCCCGTTGTTGAAACGAAAAAGTGTCTTACACTGCTGAAGAGTAATTTCTTGTAGATTTATACCACTCCTGCACAAGTGTGGTCTTTCTTGTATGAATGTGAAAATGATACTTAAAAGGGAACGTCCCAGTTAAGCAAAAGCTCAAGCTCATTTTACAGAGCTTGGAAAATCGTAAGCAATTGCTAGCAAGAACAAGCAAAAGGTATGTTTTATGCATACGTTTTTAAGCAAGCGCTTGGTCTCAAGCAATTGCTTGCGGGCAGCAAGCAATTGCTTGTGCTTGCTAGCAAAAGCTTCCGCTCGTAAGCAATTGCTTGTTTTTATGCATACGGATTCGAGTAAAAGGCTAGCACAAGCAATTGCTAGCGTTTATGCATCCGGCCCAATGCTCTTCGTCCGGCGTTACGTCCAAATAAGTCTTTTTTTTTTCTGCGGACACCCGGGGATCTCTTGCTGTCACCAGAGCATTTTTACAAAACATACGGGAAAAAATATGCGGGCGATACGGAGAGATACGACCAAATGCGGATACTTGCGTCCACTTGCAGATATTCTTACGAATTGCCACGTAATTTTGTTCTTTCAACTTGCGTAAACTTCCGAATAGTTCGGAACACTTGCGGAGAATTGCGACTATTTACGGAGAGTTGCGGATATTTTCGGATAGTTACTGATTGTTATAAATAATTATGTACAATATGACGATCCCTGCCAAGTCAATGTATTATGACTGCAAATTTATCACATATTGGACTGTCCTACATTGTACACTGGGGAAAACTGAAATTGAATTTACGTACAAGTTGTGAAAAGTTTTCGCATTTCTTTAATTTGCTTTACAGTAATGAAAGATATATGAAATTTTGAACTTGAAGTTTGAATTTTATTTGTGCAGCTCAAATATGGATAAACATCATAAATGTAAAGACTACATAACATAATTATACAACAAATAGAATACTATCTAGATCGATAAGTTAAACAGAGTAAGAAAATATTACTTACAGTCATGGAATAGACAAACTGTGGTTACGCTGTCATTGTGCAGCGATATTCATGACTTTCTGGGTTATGTTAAGGAGATTGTTATAATAAAGCAAAGCCTATTACATTTCCAGAAAAACAAATCATTAGGACATTCGGACACCCCTCCCACACCCAAATACAATATTTGAAAAAATGTAATATCCATGGAGCGTAAAGTGGGTAAGACTATAGGGAAATACTAAATTCGTTCTCATTTTATATCGTTTATCGCTGTCCCACACCTTCCCGGCCAGAAAAGTGAAAAAAATGCTGCCACCTCATCCCCAACCCAAAACTTGCTTTCCGAGTTTCGAAAAATATACATTCAAATAGTACAAGGAAAAAATGTTCAGCACCAATGGTCAAGCGATGTCATGCGTATATGGGTGCCACCTAAAAGGACCATATGTGGGAGAAATTTTGTAACTTGACTTTGCGGTTCTGCCTCTCCACCGCTCCGAGTGTGTTGTAGCATTCCTTCAGGTAAATGCGCTGCAGTTTGGCAACGCGAGTTGTGTGGCTTCCCAAGCGTCTCTGTGCTCCCGTGCGAGTGGAAAACAGAAAACGTCGAAGGACGTAATCGTGTGCAGCATCCGTAACTCTCCGCAAATATCCGTAAGCGGACGAAAGTGTTGTGATACGTTAACTTGCGGTTGATTTCGAATACTTATGGTGGACGTAAACGAACGCAACGGAAGGGAGGTAAAATGTTTTGCGGATGGTCTGCGTTCAAGCTATGAAGAGTTACAGTCAGTTACGGGTAGTTACGTTTGGTTACGGTTACCTTACGTAGGCCTAAGTCTGCGTCCGTAGAGTCCCTCTGCGAAATTTGAACATTTCAAAATTTCGCAGGCTTGCCGCCTTCATTTTACGTTTCTTTACAGACGAGTTATATACGGACAGTTACGTCTACATACGTCCCTGCGGATGCCTGCGTCCACGCTGCGTCCCCCTGCGTCCACTCATCCGCATCTATCCGCGGCGTACGTAACCCATCGTAAAGCACTGTGTGACTGTTGCATTAGCACGCAGGAGATAAAAGGAACGAAACATTCAAGCGACACAATTCCCACAACACGCGCAGCGCTCCATCACACACACACACACACACACACACACACACACACACACACAGACACACACACACACACACACACACACACACACACGCACGCACAAACGGACACTAAATTATCATGTGCACGCCCACCACACTTCCTTGAAACCTCACCATGACTTTTTACATGGCATGTTTGCATGGATGTAGCCATGTAAGTTATGTGTTAGTATTTCAATGACTATGTCCAGAACAATATTACCCATGCAGTAAAATGTGCTTCGACGGCGGGCGACAATCCGTGCCGCCAGCCCTCGTCACGGATTGTCGCCAGACGACAATCCGTGACGGGGGCGACAATCCGTGCCGCCAACGCCCGTCACGGATTGTCGCCCCGAGCAGGAGGCGACAATCCGTGTAGGGGCGACAATCCGTGTCGCAACAGTCGTTGCATGTTTAAGGACAAAAATAAGCATGCTGCACATTATTTCTTTCCCAGCAAGAGAACAATCAGAGCGAAAAAAAAAACCAACATTACAGTCAAGCCTGTCTGTAGCGGCCACCCAATAGTAGAGCAGATAAGCCGAAAATTGTGCGAAATTTGACTAAAGCATGAAACTTTCACCAGTGTTAGTACATGTTATAAGATTCATTTTAAGATCGGGAGGTAAGTCTGAATTGACCTCTGATGACCTCCAAAGGTCAATGACCTCAAAATTTGATAAAAATTGATATTTTGCGTCATTGATTAATGTTAAATATGGTAATGATGTACTAAAAACTCATTTTTGTTACAGTGGAATTGTCTTCATGTTCCATAGAACCCTGACAGGTTTCTACCTTTGACCTCTGATGACCTCCAGAGGTCAATGACCTTAAAATTTGATAAAAATTGATATTTTGCGTCATTGATTAATGTTAAATATGGTAATGATGTACTAAAACTCATTTTTGTTACAGTGGAATTGTCTTCATGTTCCATAGAACCCTGACAGGTTTCTACCTTTGACCTCTGATGACCTCCAGAGGTCAATGACCTCAAAATTTGATAAAAAATGATATTTTGCGTCATTGATTAATGTTAAATATGGTAATGATGTACTAAAACTCATTTTTGTTACAGTGGAATTGTCTTCATGTTCCATAGATCCTTGACAGGTTTCTACCTTTGACCTCTAATGACCTCCAGAGGTCAATTATTGACCTCAAATTATCAGAATTTTGATATTTGGTGCAATTGGTTGATGATAAACATAACGATGTCCTAAAAATTCATTTGTGTTACAACTGAATCTTTTTCCTATTCCTCAGATCAAGGGAAATTATTTACACGTCTCTGCCTTTGACCTCTGAGGACTGTGACAGGTCAATGACCTCAAAATATCAAAATATTGATATTTGATGTATATTCAATGATTAACTGTATACCTCGTGTGCAATCATGCATTATGCTATTAGCATTTATACTACATTGTACAAGAAGTGTCTTCTCATTCCACGGAACATTGGTCATTACCCTGTGTATATCCAACTTTGACCTCTAAGGACAATGTGAGGTCAGACTTTTAGAATATCACTAAAAATTTGTGTAGGATTGCAAATATTGATGTTTGGCTTCATTGGTTTAATCCTAAATGTTTAATCATGTACAAATCACGCCTTGACGTTATAATCAAAGTATGTATGTACATTCCACAAAGCATTGGTTCATAGTAACAGGTCTCAGGAATGTGAGCGGTCAATTACTTCAGAAATTAAGCTTACATGTCTTCAGTGATGGCAGTGACCTCAAATATAATATTTATGTTTGGGTTAGTTATGCAGACTAGCTTGCATGAAATTATGTGCAACATTATCCAATTTGCACTGGACAAAATTTGTACGCTTACGCATGGAAGGTGGGGAGAGGAGTACCATATTTTGGGTTGATGCTTAATAGTTTGTGAACAGGCATATGGCAAAGTCCCTTGAACTGGATGAAAGGGTGACAGATGCTAACCAGAAAACAACAGGCCCACCTCATCAGATGTACGTCACGAGTCAAACAACCCGAGTCGTACAGCCCATGAGTTACGCAGCCCACGAGTCATACATCCCGTGACCTAAACACTAGATGAACAAGGTCAACGAGCTCGACATCAAATATAATAGGCCCACAAGCTGTGCGGTCCGCGAGCTCGACACTCGAGGAAAACAAGGCCCACGAGATTAATATATGTATTACATCAGAAAGCTTAATCTATTCAGTGTAGGTCTTGTGGACCTCCCCCTCCCCCCATGTGTCGGACTCTTATGGGCCCTGGTTTGCCTAAGTGTCAAGCTCATGGGCAATGCTACCTAGTTTCGAGCTGGCGGGCCTGTGTTGGTCAGTGTCAAGCTCATGGGCTGTATGGTTCCGGTGAATGACTCATGGTCCTGGAGCATACAGTGACGTCATGGACCATCTGGAAAGCGACATACTGTGAGGCATAACATGCATTCCACATGAAGCAACCCTGTGTCTTGCAACTTGCTATTGTCATCCAGTTAAGTTTGGGTCATTACGTCAGGCAATTTTGGGCATTTTTTCAATGACCTGTTTAGGAACCTCAATTCGAAATAGGAGTGGAACTACTATTTACTCTAATTGTCTTCTTTATGCTCGATACTCCTTAACACTTGGGCCTGGCCAAGAGTTGTGCCCCCATGCCCAAATATTGGTTGTTTCCAATATGCCGCTATCCGGTTTGCATCCAATGTGTGAATCAGGGTACGCTGGCAGCGGGTAATATCACCTGCATGATCCGGTTAAGACTCTCTGCCAGCAAGTGATGATTCAGTGTAACCTGCTGAAATTGGTCTAGATCTATACCCTCGATCTCTTTCAAGACAGGGCAGCATCTGCGTCTTCATTGAAGCACGCGATCGGCACACAGATCCCCTCCACGACTAAACTGGATAGACATCCTGAGGTCAGACCAGCGTTCTTATGTAGGTCCACAGCCACCGTATGTGATCATCAGAGTCTTCCAATGGCAATATCTCAACAGTTTGGATGAAGGCAAGCTTGTCTCTATGATGAGTGCATTGCACATAGAGTACAGAATGCACGAGATGATAAGAAAGCTTCTTTTTGAATCGCGGGATAGGCTACAAGCCTTTCTCAGGCAGAGGTTCTGAATTATCGGGTCGTGCTCAGTCTGCACACAGTGAGCTGAGCACCATATCAAGTATAGTGTGTAGTGATTGTGTGTAATGATATGGGAAAAATGCATGGAAAAATCAAAATACATGTTTATGTATTTTACGTGGAATCAGTTGCTGTCTGTTGTCTTGGAAGAAATGCATCAATTTTGCAATGTTGTTGTTTATTATTTTCCCTCTCCATCACGAGTATAATTTTATATGGAACGTGTTGATCAAAGTTTTTGTGATGTCGGAAAATGCGAGGCTGTATTGCAGGTGGCCTATTGAAGGTGGCCTTCAATTTGTTTTTCACAGTATCATGGCATGTTTAACAGACTGTAACTCACCAAGATGCCTCTTGAAATGTTTTGAAAAACTTCTGCTTGATTTTATATGAGCGGATGATTATCAGTTGTTTTTCTGCTTTTTCATCTTGTGTGAAACAAAGTATTGTTTCTCTTCAAAAGATAGCGTGCCATTAATCTGCACTTACTGTTGGTGCTCTATCGGCCCTATAAAAGACATTCAAACCCACCTTCAGCCTAGACATCTGTAGACGTTGTGGTGTCGAGCGGGATCTGAACATCTCTCATGAAGCGAGACTTCTCTTTTCTTTTCTTTTCCCCACTAACAATGTGAAACAAAGATATCCGTAGGCGTTGTGGTATGTAGACGAGGTAGAGCGAGACTTCTCTTCTCTTTTCTTTTCTTTTCCCCACTAACAAACAAGTTTAGCAGGAAACATAGAGGCATTCGCACATATTGTTTACATTTCCCATCACATGCTTTTAACATCGGAATATTCATGTACACATTTTGCCTGGAAAAGAATTACCAAGAACTTTTCAACACAATACATGTTCAAAAGAAGCCATTTTAATATGTAATTCACTCGACAGAGTGATTTATAGGGGCCTACTTATCACTGTCCACGTACTCGAACAGTTTTCGCTAAAGATACAAGCGGATGTTCACAAGACTGCAAAGAGTAGAATGATTTGCCCCTTAACATGTCAGACTACTACATCTCTTGAAATATCTTCAAACGTAAATTAAAGTCATTCCTCTTAAATGATTACTCTCGGTCGACGAATGAGGTCCTCGTCTGCATGTCATTGTCGATCTCGTCAGTGTGACTGCATGGGCCGTCCGTTGAGCGGTCTGCCATCACGCTGTCAGTAGGCCTATTCTCTTCGTCACCATCACTCTCCACTTTGTATCAGTCTGACAGGGCGCTTCAACATCTCCGATGACACCAGTTGACTATTTGGAGTTTGTAATTGCACTCCAAATTGGCGTAAACCAAAGTTTTGTGCTATCGTGACTCATAGTTTTTCCTAATGTCCTGCTGCTCGCCGGTTCAGTCATGACAGTCAGATCCTCATCACATTCACAGCGTAGGTCGATGGTGCATTCAGCGTCGATAAAGATTAGTTGGTTGACTTGGAGGGGGGGGGGGGGCATGATGTACCAAGAAAGGGGAACTCCTGACTTTATCTCTGTGGTCTCCAACTATTCTCAAAGTTCCTCAAAATTCCAAAATACTCTGCAGCCTTTGCTTCACTACATAGCGTGAAGCCGCTCCCACTGTGCTTGCCACTCTAACTGATTTCTCGGCTGAGACATGTTTTTTTGTTATAACTAATTTACTAACAAACTTCCTTTCCCTAAAGCATTTCATTGGCTCAATCTTATATTGGGGTGTGGCGTTCACTAGAAATTAATTCCTTACTGGTCAAATGTTCAATTTGCTCCTCCTATTCGTTTCTGTGAAAACTCAATTTTCTATGATTCATCTCAATTTCTGATTAACTCGCCCACTGTCTTTTAGTTTCTTCATTCATTTGTTCTCTGTAACCATTGGTAAAGACTTTATTGTTCCTTGGATATCAAAATGATAAACCAAATTAATATTAGTGTCCTTATGGCAACCAACGTCATCGTTGTTCTGGGTCATTATCCCTGAATTTGTCTTTGGAATTCCTGTTTGACCCACTCCACTAAACAATAAATGCTAAAATAGAGGGATAAATTCTGGCAGGAGGGCCACCTTCCAGCTCAGAGGGTCATTTATGTTTGGGATCAGAGGGCAAAAACACGTCATCACGTCATTCCCCGTAATTTGGCGCGGGGCTTTGGGGATGGAGAGTGCTGACCACTAGCGGGGAAAGTAGCCAACATCAAACTCATAAATTCCTATGACCATAGACTTTTCTTGGAAGAGGTGGTTTTGACCCAAAAAAAAAAAGAAGAAAGGAAATAGCTGGAAGGAAGATAGACGGTTTCATAAACTCCAAGAAGGGGAAAAGACTGAGCATATATTGACCTCACAGGGTGTCTAGGAAAACGACTGCAGTGTTCTGTTTTCTTTTACTCTCTATCCTATTCTATTCTATTATATTTTATTCTTTATTATAAACATGTGCTAGTAGCCATCTGGGTTACAATTGTGTTTGTTTTGTACATCCTCTAAAGGTCACCAGAGGTTAAAGGTAGAGCCCTATCTGTGCTCTTTGGAATATGAAGAAAAATTCTTGTAAAACAGGTATGCTTGTTTTGTACATCTTAACCATGTTTATCATTAACTAATGACACTACAGATCAATATTATGATATTTTGAGGTCATTGACCTCTAAAAGGTCACCAGAGGTCAGAGTTAGAAACCTGTCTTTGCTCTTTGGAATATGAAGACAGTTTCATTGCAAAACAGATATGCTTGTTTTGCACATCTTAACCATGTTTATTATTAACTAATAACATCACAGATCAATGTTATGGTATTTTGAGGTCATTGACCTCTAAAGGTCATCAGAGGTCAAAGGTAGAAGCCTGTCAATGCCCTGTGGAATCAGAAGATTTGTAGTACAAATGCATATTTAGTGCAGCGTAACCAAGATCTAAGCCTATCATTCACAAATGCCTCCAAACATCAATATTCTGATATTTAAAGTTCATTGACCTCTGGAGGTCATCAGAGGTCAAATCAGACTTACCTCCCGATCTTAAAATGAATCTTATGGTACATACTAACACTGGTGAAAGTTTCATACTTTAGTCAAATTTTGCACAATTCTCATGATTTTGAGGGCTTAACCGCTCTACTACAAGGGAGAAGAAATAAAATAACCGTTATAGACAGGGGACAGCTGTGACAGTTCATTATATTTTTTTTTTCACTCAGAGGGAATGGACTTTATAGTTGTCGAATACCACTTCTATTCGGCAGGTGGCCGCTATAGACAGGTCAGTGGCGGATCCAGGCAGGGGGCACCGGGAGCGCGCTCCTCCCCCTTCATTTTTTTATCAAAACAAAAGAAATCAAAAGAACATAATATATGGGGGGCGCCCCCCTTGATTTTATAAAGGCGCCCCTCTTTACGGAATCCCTGGATCCGCCGCTGCAGGTGGTCGCTAGGACAGGTTTGACTAATTGTATATGTCTTGTATGACGGTACATAATTGTGGTCTCCAATTGCCATCTTCAACACGTTTTACAAAATTTTGTCCTTATATCTCATTTGTAGATGGTGGTCTTGTGACGAATGATCGTATATTTACCGATAATTACGAGACCTATAAAGGACTGGCCTGGTAGTCGAATACAAGCCCGAAACAACTATTAACAAGCACAGAAGAACCCCACAACAGTCTTACATTATTGAATATTTAGAATATAGAATAATATGGCCTGTTGGGTACACTGAAAATAAGATCATTATGTCTGTGCCTTTTCTTTCACGCTCTAGTGTCAAGTCATCAGCACATATTTTTATTATTTTTTACCCTTCCCCCGATCTAAACAGTTGTATTAATGAATAAACTTCTCTTCGGGTTTTTAAGGGGGGGGGGGGGGCTGTGGCATATCATGAGTGAAGCTATAGTGCCAGTCGGCCTTCCCGAAATCGAATGCTCCATCGCTTGGGTGCCTTTTTTGTTTGCTTGTTTCATTTTTTCTTTTCTTTTCGATTTCAGCCTCGCCCCAGCTCCTCGCCACTATTCAGTCTCAATTGATAGAAATTAATCCATAGAATATGAAAATAGACTGAATTCAACACTCAACCTTCTACTTCTCGCATTGTATACTGCCGTGACTCTTTCAACTCTATGCAAAAATGACTGGCGAACGGTTGAACCAGGGACCTCCCTGGTTGAACACCATTATTGTGCTTTGAGCTATAGGGATTCGCTGCTTGATAACAGTCTCATAGTATACGTATAAACTTACGCTTCAGTTCCCAGTGGCGCAGGTATGTTCGTCGGCAAAGACCACATCCCATAGACTGTCTGTAGACTCAGCCAGGTCCTAGAGTAGTATTCTTCTTACTTACTAGTGCGTCTTCAGACCCATTTCGACACGGACATGGCCCCCCGCAGAGACGAAGAGGAGATGGTGACAAAGAAGAAGAAGTCGTGTTTGGAAGACTACGAGAAAGCCGCCGCAGCGTCGATCCCCGCGGTCATGTGGGACTACTTTCGGGGCGGAGCTGACGAGGAGAGAACACTGAGAGAGTCTCGTGAAGTGTTCCAGAGGTAGGGTCTATATACAGACTCGTTTTTACGATGCATGCAGGTCCAAACAGATTTAAACTTTTTGTGAGCTACCAAGAAACCACTTGCGAATGAGTACAGAGCATACCATTCTAAGAGGAATTCAAAGTTTATTTGAGGACAATCAGTTTTGGAATGGTTGAGACATATTATATAAGTTAAAAAAAAACACACTATGATAATGAAAGGTAGGTCCCATCTTTTATCCCAGGATCACTCTGTTTTGGACATCTCAGCCATTACAAGACCAACTTTCATCAAATAAACATTATAATTGTATCCCCCGAACACAGTTCGGAGGATACTATGGATTTGGCCTCGTCGTGCCGCGTCCGCCGCCGCCGCCGCCGCAGAGATTTCCTTGTGAGCGCTCTACCAGCTGCGTTTCTTTTCCGATCATCTTCAAATTTGGCATGAAGGTGTATTATGGTTAGACAAAGACGCCTATTGTTTTTGGTGATGGCGCCCTCGCTTGTTCCGTCTTTATACATGAAAAGGTAAATCCAATAGGGTCTGCTTGTGAGCGCTCTACTGGCTGCAGTTCTTCTTCGATCATCTTCAAATTTGGCATGAAGGTGTATTATGGTTAGACAAAGACGCCTATTGTTTTTGGTGATGGCGCCCTCGCTTGTTCTGTCTTTATACATGAAAAGGTAAATTCAATAGGGTCTGCTTGTGAGCGCTCTACTGGCTGCAGGTCTTCTTCGATCATCTTCAAATTTGGCATGAAGGTGTATTATGGTTAGACGAAGACGCCTATTGTTTTTGGTGATGGCGCCCTCGCTTGTTCCGTCTTTATACATGAAAAGGTAAACCCAATAGGGTCTGCTTGTGAGCACTCTACTGGCTGCAGTCCTTCGATCTTCTTCAAATTTGGCATGAAGGTGTATTATGGTATTAGATGAAGAGGCCTATTGTTTTGGTGATGGCGCCCTCGCTTGTTCCGTCTTTATTCATAAAAAGGTAAATTCAATAGGGTCTGCTTGTGAGCGCTCTACTGGCTGCAGTTCTTCGTCGATCATCTTCAAATTTTGCATGAAGGTGTATTATGATAAGACAAAGATGCCTATGGTTTTTGATGATGGCGCCCTCGCTTGTTCCGTCTTTATACATGAAAAGGTAAATTCAATAGGGTCTGCTTGTGAGCGCTCTACTGGCTGCAGGTCTTCTTCGATCATCTTCAAATTTTGCATGAAGGTGTATTATGGTAAGACGAAGACGCCTATTGTTTTTGGTGTGGGCGGAGACATCGTTGCCATGGTAACAAGAATTTTTGTGGAAATAGCAGAGATTTCATTGTGAGCGCTCTACCGGCTGCGTTTCTTCTCCATGGGTATGATTGGGTGTTAGGTTCAAGGCAGACTAAAGAGTTGCATTAGGGTAAGCGTTAAGCTTTATGTGCGCTTCAACACTAGGATTCCTTGCCGGAGCATTTGTCATCACAGCATTTGTCATGGAACCCGCTTTGTCAGTTAACAAAACAATAAAATATCAGAAGTGGAAACAAAACCCCCCCCCCCCAAAAAAAAAAAAAAAAAAAAATTGTCTGCATTGATACCTGTTGTCACCTATTGCCATATTATACATTTTTATCCCAAATTCATCCAAATCGCAGATTGGAAGAGGGTTAGGTTTACAATGCATCCAGATTACTCTATAATTGTATTCCCTCACAGGTACTACCAGAGGATACTTTAGATTCTGCAGAGTTACACCGCTGCATCATATTATTGTCATCAAATTTGGTACCCAGAGGCAAAATGTGGACAGGATCATTGTTGCCATGATAACTGTGTTTATTTATGGAATTTCTGTGTGAGCTCTTTATATTGCGATGATGTATAATGCTGTGGGTTCGGGGGATACATGTGCTCGGCTGCGCGACCCGCCGAGCACCAATTTCTAGTTCCTCTTGGAATTATACAATGCTCTTTCACATATCACAATAATTTTTTCAATATCTCACCAAAAATGTTACAAACCTGAAGTTTGATCTCAACCACAATATACAATGGCTATACGCACCGCTTTCATAGCAGTAACTATTGGTAATAAAGACTATTATTAATAGTACACTGCAAAAAGTCCGGTGTTAAATAATGAACACCGAGCTGGTGTTGAATTTTCGGTGCTCATTTCTGGTGTTAAATTAACACCTCCGGGTGTCATTTCCAAATTTTAAACTGTTTTTTGAAGAGTTTCTTAGTAACTGCACTTCTTGTTGATTTTTTATTTAAACAAGACGATCAAGAATTTTACATTAAAATACTAATTTTTTGAAAAAATGTGAAAATAAGTCTACACCACAGTAACACCAGCTGGTGTGGTCTCTTATTGAAGCTGGACGGGTGTTAAACCAATGATATTAACACCAACAAACATCAAATCAACACCATATGGTGTCATTTTTGAATTAACACCAGTACAGTGTCAAAATAACACCAGGTACAGTGTCAAATTAACACCACGAAGTGTCAGGTGAACACTTTTCAACACCATCACAGTGCATTTTCAACACCTGTGGGTGTGGTCCTTTATTGAAGTTTGATCGGTGTTAGATTTAACACAGATGTTTTTACAGTGTAAGGAGGATAATGATTATGGTAGGGCGCATCATCATGCGTCCGACTTTAAGCGGGAAGATCTGAGGCAAAAAGCTCTGCATTCGTTTACTGCCAGAAACACGTCTGTTCTGGGGTTTTCCGATGATAAACTTCTAATTTACAGAAGTTTACCATGACAACCGTAGTTTTAAAAGGGAGGAAGAGAGAGAGAGAGAGAGAGAGAAAGGTGTGTTTTCAGTTGTTTAAACCCCTGGGTTGTCGCATCTTAGTAGTGTGTAGGTGAGAGTAAGGATGAGACGGTTGACGTAGCTTGAATCCTCACAGTTTGATATTCATTCTCAAGCTTTTGTATACAATATCTATATCATGTTCTGGGTTCCATCATCATTATTTTGTCCGACTTCTTTGATCCTCAGTCTTGATAAAGGGCAGGGCCCGAAAGCTTCAGAATAAAAATCAAACTGTGAGGATTCAAGCTACGACTATCATCTCATCCTTTCTCTCACATATATATATAATTTATTTCACACAAATGCATCAAAGCCGAGCTTATTTTTAAAAATTTAAAAAGAGCCAGTTAACAAACATAACGGTGAGAATTTCAAAAAAATGTATAGGGTATGCATACGGCGGTTACAAAGTCGTGACATACATTTCAGATTTCGCTAAGCGTTTACACATATGAAGAGTATGTATAGGGCCTATACAGTCTGTTGTTACTTCAATTTCATTGTGCCCAACAGTTATAGTATGGTGTGCTATTCAGAGCAATATGAACATCAATCTTAGAACGCACACGTCTGGTGATTTTGGATGTACATGATTATGATAATCCTCATTTACGCGAATAAACTTTTCGTAACTCTTTAGTTGAACTTGGGATACACTGAGACAGGAAGAAATGGTTAAAAAAAAAAGCTTAAGCTCCCTTGTGCGACTATGGACATTAATTCGCTGTCATCTGTTTGTGTTAGTTAGTTAGTTTTTTTATTACTATTATTATCATTAGAGAACGTGGGTAGAACATCACATGAAATTGCAAGTTGTAATGATTAACCTTAAACTTCACGTCTGCTGTTTTTGTAGGCCTACACCGGTTCATGTGTACATAAGTATAGTACATTGCAACTTAATTTTTACATGCATGGTACGCGTAAATGACATGCGCTCTCGCTCAGCACTTCCGTTATGTAAACTTTAATGCAAAAATAACACCAAAACCACCCCAACCCACATCAACAACAGAAAATACCGGAATTGTTAACGTTTTTGGAATAGTTCACTGTAGTTAGTGAAGGTCTAACACAAAATGTTTCACATCTTACTGACCCGATCCTTCCATGACTTCACGAGCGTGTGATGTTGATCAAAATTATAGAAATTTCTCCGTTGTTTAAGTGCTTTGAATCCCGACATCTAGGCCCTACAACATTTTAAGCGTTGATATGATATTGTCGAATTTAGCGTTGAATTTCAATGTTGGACTTTCGCATGAATCGACTGATGCGATTGTTGTGATTCTAGTTGGTAACTTTGCTCTTTTTTTACCATGCCGAGATATGCTATCAAGGCTATCAAGGCATCGGATAAACTAATGTCATTACCCTGGAAAAGACATCTTTTCGACTCTGCTCTTTAATCATTAAATCCCATATTTGAAGAGCTTGCTTCCAAAAGGCGCTAAATCCATTGAAAAAATGGTAGATTTAGCGCCTTTTGGAAGCAAGCTCTTCATTTGTCTGTCGGAATGGTGCTAAATGACTGTGATCATACTAACCAACAAGCCTGTTGTTAAAGGAAACCCAAACCCAAAGAGCAATGTGGATTGAGTGAAAGCAGCAGCATTAGTAGAATACATCAGTGAAAGTTTGAGGAAAATCGGACAGTCGATGCTGCAGTTATGAAGTTTTACAGTTTTGGTGTTGGAACCGCTTGATGAGGAGACTACTAGAGGTTATGACGTATGAGTGGACAACAATATAAAGAAAATCTAAAGAAAATTCGACAAAAATTCACTTTTCTAACATAATGAAAGAGCACTTGACTGACCGCTTTCAGAATAAAGAGCATCTGAATGGCGTTTTTATGGATTTGTCTAAGGCATTTGACACCATCAACCATGACATTTTGATTAATAAACTGATGAGATATGGTATCCTAGGTATAGCCCTCCTGGATTTGTGATTCCAACAGATAACAATATGTAGCATTTCATTCTTCAGAATCCTCCAAATCCAATATTACATGCGGTGTCACCCCCAAGGATCCATATTGGGTCCTCTACTTTTTCTAATTTATATTAATGATATTATAAATTCATCCTCGTCTCTTAGTTCTATACTTTTTGCTGATGATACAAATATTTTTCTTTTTATTCTCATAAAGTATTTGAAAGTCTTATCACATTAAATTTGGAGATAAGTAAATTATTTCAGTGTTTTTTGTGTAATAAACTGTCAATTGATATTTCTAAGACAAATTCTGTTAGATCTAAGCTTCAAAATTCTTTGAATATCAATTGCACTGATTGTTGTATTTATATTGACGGATAGCCAATTGTTGAAAAGACATCTACTAAATTATTAGGTATTACCATTGATTCAAATTTCTCTTGGAATGATCATTTACACAATGTTCATACTTCAGTTTCTAGAGGCATAGGAATTTTTTTACCACCTGAGAAACTTGGTTCCTCAGAAATCTTTGCTTTGATTGTATAATGCTTTGATATCACATTATACCGGGTGTCCCCAAAAAGGCGGAACGGTGGATTTTCAGTACCTTACGGTCTAAAAGTTATATATCTTTTGACATCATTAGAAAGAGCATCTTCCGCAGAAGACTACGATATCAAAATCATTTAATTTGGTTCAGCATTTTTTATTCTACGCTAGTTTTCTGTAAATGCAGTCATTTTCAATTTTTTGCGACTTATGAGATAATAATTTGAGTGCGACACGCGGTCCATACGATGAATATTGTGTAAGCTCGGTGATTCATGTCAACAAAAGATACAGCTTTCACAATGGGCACGGGCCAGGAAAAAACAGTGTGTGTGTGTGTGCGCGCGCGCTCCCAATATGAAAGCGTTATCTTTTGTTGAAGGTTTCCGGAAGGTCTCTGCTTTCCACTTTGTGCTGCCTGTTTGACCAAGCTGATCGATAACAACAACGACAGCAACAATGATGATCTCTGAATTACACAGATGATAAAGTGCTCTGACAGAAACAAGAAACACATTTAATAAGAAGTTCCCAAAGGACTTCGGAAACACAGATGACTTTATGTCAGTGTGTATAATAGCTGCTCATGCTCACGGCGTTATGGTTATGCAGGATGTATTAACCTGTTTTGTTTGTTTGGGTTTTTTGTTAGTTATTTGGGGTGAAGGGAAGGGCGTAAGTACAATCTCGTGCAACGTAAGCCCTTACATATTTCCCATAATTTCACACATTAGTCATGTTAGTATTTTAAATAAGATATTTTGTCGATTATGTGTAGTAAATATGTCACATTTCCATTTATTTGACAAAAGTATGATGAAATTCTTAAAATGAAAAAGCCATGCTCTAAAAGATTATTGCAGGGTTACAACATACCCTACGGTGCAGGGGGTGCGGTGTACACACACACACACACACACACACACATACACACACACAAATATAATGTTGTGGAAAAGATGACGAAGTAGGGTGGTAATGCATTTCAGTCCAACAGTGCTATTTATTCAGACCAAATTTTTGACGAATACAATGTACATTTGTCTTCGTCAGGGTCGACAAGTATCATTATAATAATATGTTGTCATATAGATATAGTCATATAGTTTCGACGAGCGAGAATACAGCTTACTCAACCTTTACTCCTCGAATACAAAAACATGTTATAAACCAGAAACAGGTCGTCAAGAAATGTACAAAATATGATATTGAAATAAAATTTTACATCTAACTTGGAGTGTAGTTTTACATAAGAATATAATGCTGAGGGCTTAAAAGGTGTATAATACAAAATATGTCTATATGATTTTATTCTTTTTTAACCATGCACGAAGAGAACATTTACAAAACGACCAATATGGCATCAATATCTTTTTGTCAATGTTGTTGTCGTCACTGATGACGTCTTAGATATCGTTTCAAACCACGAGTGATGCGAGACGTCTCCAAGCTGGACCCATCGACTACAATACTCGGGCTTCGAGTTCCGTTTCCCGTCGGCTTCTCCCCGGTGGCTTTCCACAAGGCCGCCCATCCAATGGGCGAGATAGCAACGGCAAGAGGTAATGAATATATAAATGCATAACGATATCATGTTCAATTTGTGTTTGTTTGGCGTATGTGCTAAGAGGGAAAACTTTATTTCAGACTATTTCTTGACAATGAATGCACGATGTATTCCTGTTGTAAAGAACACAGTGTCCCATAACATGCATCAATGTGAAACACAATGTCAGTGAAACACAGTGTGAAATCTCTCACACAGTTAGATTCGTACGTTTTTAACAGTGTGAACAGTGTGAATCCCAATTCACAGTGATTCACAGTGTGAAACAGTCATCAATGCACAGTGTGAAACAGACCATTACTATGTGAATACCCTGTGAAAATCATACCACAGTGTGAAATAATTTTCACACTGTTGAATTCGAGTCGGCTATAATCTTTATGTAAACACAGTGAGAACACACTGTGGGACTGTCACGTGAGTGACTTTTTTTTTCTCTCTCTCTGCTACTCTGACACTGAAATAATGGAAATTCAAACTGTTCGTATACAGTTATGTTCGAGTTTAATCTTTCAAGTCTTTGTAGCTTTCTCGTTCATAACAATACATTGAGCATAAAAGATAGTATGAAACAAATCACAAATACATAACTTAGGTTATTTTAGATGACCTGAACTGGTGATCCCCTCAGCATGGCTCAGTCGTCATCGATGCCGGATACACTCGTCGTCGACCTCGGCACAGTCGCTTGGCTTGTCTCTTGGAAGCACCCCTTGACTTGGCCACTCAGCTAGACGCTACCCTATCGGCGGTCCTCTCAGCTCCTCGGCCTTCACTAGTCCCTGCAACCACGCAGACTCCTGCCTTGACCCGCGATGCCCGAGCTCAAGCGACGACGAGCAGGCGAATGGAGATTGAGCTCCGTTCCAAAGTTCGGGTAATAATTGTCCGAGTTCAGTTTATCGGCAGCTGGAGCTCGCATCTCACCGACGTGGAAAACCCCCAGAAGAACGACTGCTGCCTAAGCGGAGATCTATGCTGGATGTCTGATTAAAGTGTTTCTCCCCGATCCTCTACATTACTCAGCTTTTTATTAGCTTCCCTAACCATAGATGTTCACACTAAAGTCCCTTACACTCCGATACACTTGCTTTTTCATGCCTTTCCTACACTAAAGAAATCATCCAATCATCATGCTTAAATATAGCCCTATTGAAACTCTACACAATATGTCTAGCCATCGTCTAGACTACTATTACATAACATCCTTACTCATGAACTTGTGAACAATAAACTACAACCAACACCCTAGTGACACTGACATAACTGAGTCTCGACTGAGCTAGAGAACATTCCTAGCCACCACCTGGATGGGAGCTATTACATAACACCTCTATTCACTCAATTTCTATAGTCTGAGTTAATACATAATATTGCAAACCGGGGATGCTGTTGCCATGCTATTTCTTTAACTTTTGCTTTGTCTCATTTCATGTGACTGCCCTGTCTGACTTTGACTGATCTAGACATGCTGTTGCTATGCCAGTTTATTCTTTAACTTTTACTTTGTCTCATTTAATATAAATTTCCAGACAGTCAATCTCTTACAGTTTGACCTAGTGGCTTTCTAGGACAACTTTAAAGCTCTAAATCTTTTACAAACTCAAACAGATTCGATTTCACTTCACTGGCAAAATCAAAGATAAATTTCTCTCCTGACAGGGACACTGTGTTCACTCCAGCAGGGATTGTGCAGGAGTAAGCCACTCTTGTCGCGTTGACACTTAAAACTAGACTTGCTGAATATAGAAATAAAACAGCGAAAGTTTCAGTGAAGAGATGAAATGGGATAAGAAAAAATAATTACATTTGTATATTTTTCACAAAACTGTCACATCGACTCAATCGCGATAAACGTTGTTGACTGCACAATCGATAATAGGCCTGGAGCTTTAGATTTGCGGCGCGGTCGTATATTTAAGACGACGCTTGAGCTGTACGTTCTCCTCTTCCCTGCGTCGTGTTGAAAAGTAGCTTTAGTAGCTTTTACTCATATAAAATTTATTATTATACGCCATACCTCCAATATTTTCGATGTTTTATAATTTCACGTTATATCTATTCGAAGCGTATACGGCTTTGTAACTCTTTATAATAGTTAATATTCTTTTCTTTCATTTGACCCACCAATTTAGACACTGTAAATCTTGGAAGAGGAAGGGGAAGTGGGTGAGAGGGGGAGGCCTCTGGTCGGGCCTCATTTTACGTCAATGTTCGTTTTTTAGAGCATTATTTTTCAGTTGGCATGTTAATGCAATTTTGAACGTATGTTACTGTGATTTGGTCACGACATTCAGAAGGTTTGATTTGCCTTCCCGTCATGCAGTCGCAGAGCATCATGGGATTGTGATGGCGATCAGCAACTGCGCGTCTATTCGTCTGTCGGAAATAGCCGAGGCCGCTCCGAAAGCGAGGTTATGGATGCAAATATACATCTTCAGTAACCGAGCGCTTACTGAGAAAATGGTTCGAGCTGCAGAGGTAGCAGGCTGCCGAGGTGCGTGCTCTCTTCTTCTTCTTCTTCTTCTTCTTCTTCTTCTTCTTCTTCTTCTGCTTCATCTTCTTCTCTTCTCTCCTCCCCATGTCTGAGAAGAATGTGTATGTTAACGAGCGTCTCTGCCTGCATGTGGACGCATTAAAGAAACGAATTCACATTGGTGTTTTTTCTCCTGGAATCCGAGGTTACAAGCTTTGCTTTTGCGGTTCCTTCATATTTCTCATGTTATAGAGAATTGCCTTTTAAGTATAACATACGAATGTATGCTGACACACTCTCTAGTCATGACCCACTTTATGTCATATTTTGAATCTTGCTTGTTTCTTTGTTTGTTTGTTTGTTTGTTTGTTTGTTTGTTTGTTTGTTCTTTGGTTTTGTTGTTGTTGTTTTTTTGTTAAGTAGTATTGTATAGATGTCAAGTGAAATCTGAAAATAAACGTGCTGGAACTGTTCACTGTGTCTCGAGTGTAAGACCAGTGCAGTTTCACTAATTTAATCCAATTCGATTGAATTCTATTCTATTCTATTCTATTCTATTCTATTCTATTCTATTCTATTCTATTCTATTCTATTCTATTCTATTCCATTCCATTCCATTCCATTCCATTCCATTCCATTCCATTCCATTCAATTCCATTCCATTCAAATCAATTCAATTCAATTCAAATTAACGAATAAATATGTTCGTATGAGCTAGGGAGCACAACATAATTCATATCGAGTAAAATTTGCCCATCTTTTCACATCTCACGAACAGAATGTGAGACAAGGACATGTAATAATTTCAGAGCTTGCTTCCAAAAGGCGCTAAATCCATTGGGAAATGATGCATTTAGCGCCCTTTGGATGCAAGCTCTTCATTATTTCAGACGTGTAGCTCGAGCCCTAAGGGTTGAATACTTGTTGGATATGCCGCTAAAAAGTACTAAAGTTTTGACAATCTCCTGCTTATTTTGTGAGTGTGCACATTGATTCGCTTGTATACATGTATTTTCTTGTGACCCCAACAGCAATCGTTGTAACTGTTGACAGACCAGTGCCAGGAAAGAGGCGAAATGATAATCGACATGATCTCCTTTCGTGGGTGAAAGAAAATAGAAACACGGCTCGTCATTTCGCCTAGTGAGTAAAAATGATAATGACATCTGTGTGCTTTGTTTAAGACTAAAAACTAACCCTCTAAAAGACCATACTAAAACGAACACAAAATAGACAAATTATTCATAACAAAACAGAAAGATAGGATTTTTAAAAAAATGCAAAAGTTCCTCTCATTTCAAACTTGTCCTAACATCCCTGATGGAAAGAACACAGTGTCCCATAGTGTGGAAGCAGTTATTGTGAACACAGTGTGAACACCTTTTTTTTTTCTATTTTTTTTTTCAGAAGATAGAATTACATAATGTATCAGACGATGAATCATTTGAAAAAAAAAAATTCAGAACAGGAACATTGATAGTAGAGTACAAGTACTACTTTAACAATTATTATTGATACTATACTACCACAACAGTTACTACTACATATACATAGAATGATTAGTAAAGGTATTGCGGCATAGTGGTTAAGACTCATGACTTAATAGTTGGAGGTCCCAAGTTCGAATTCCGTCAATTGCCGACTTAAAAGGCATACATGGAAAATACTTTTTTTTTCTTATCCACCAAGTCCTTGTCGACCCAGATGTATAAATGGCTACCTGACAACACTATAGCGTATTGAAAATGGAAGGGTCGTCCAGTAGAGCTTTGGA
Organism: Diadema antillarum; assembly: GCF_040938485.1. Classification (NCBI taxonomy): domain Eukaryota; kingdom Metazoa; phylum Echinodermata; class Echinoidea; order Diadematoida; family Diadematidae; genus Diadema; species Diadema antillarum. The sequence continues at coordinate 90,826 of NW_027272734.1, forward strand.
AACACCGAAGAAGAACACAACATTAAGTCCCAATAACGATCATGGTGATCGGTTATTTTATTGGCAGGTTTGTGGACACTTGGCTCGTTCATCATTAATTTGTTTGATAAATTTTGGAACTTAGCTTCAGATTTTCTGTCATTGTCACATGTAAGTTGTAGGTACCTACTGATTTAAGTGATTCGAACAAATTTTGTATGATAGCCTGACAGTGTCACCGGATAGAGTGCAAACTTTTACGCTCCATATCTTGGAGTATGCTCTGACCTGAAGCGTAAAAATGATTCATACATAGACTGTAATACATCTGTATGCCTATTTGGAGTTAATCACTCATGCCAGTGGTGTATTGATCACAGTGTATCTACATGCATGTCTTTCAGCTTAGCCAACATGGCGTATGTGGACGAAGACCTGCAGAAAGCCTTATCGTCGGGAGACGAATTCCTCTGGGCATACAGCGTCAGTCAGCTGAACAGTTCGGTCACGTGGTCCAGCATCAGATGGCTTAAGAGCATCACCGACCTTCCCGTCGTGGTCAAGGGCATATTAAGCGGTGAATGTCCAACCAAGATGATACGATTTATTTGGTTACAGTTGCATTGTTCCGAAGGTTCCTTAATCCGAAGTGAAATAAGGTTCTTTAGTCTGAATGAAAAAAAAAAGTGTTTGTTATACCCGAAAGTTCGTTAATCCGAAAACGAAATAAGGTTCATTACGTATACGCACTTTTCTTTTTCTTTTTTGTATCACCGACCTCATTTCATTTTCGGACTATCGAACCTTCGCAAAACGAACCTCATTTCATTTTCAGATTAATAATCTTCCGAATCACGAACGTTCGAAATAACGCCACAATATTGGAATAAACGACCTTATTTAATTTTCGGATTAACGAACCTTATTTCATTGTCGCATTAACAAAACTTCGGGCTAATAATCATAAACCGATATACATTAACGAGATTTTGCATGACATTAGAGGAAATGAGACCAAGTATAGGTGACATCACGGAATATTAGTCGTGAGGTCCCTGGTTTTAAAGTCTCCTGGATGCACAGGTTGTGCTCCGAGACAAGGACTTTGCTCTCATTGCCTTCTAATTTTTCGGAGGAGTCTTCAATCTTTCGGTGACGTAATTGCTAGTTGACGGACGTAACCTTGGCAAGATATATTTCTCTCTTTGAACTCAGTCATTAGGGGTACATAGTAGACCATTATGAGAACCAGAACGAGGCCATGATGAGATCAATTATGAGAACAAGCGGATGGATATATTTATGAAAAGATACGAAGATTCTTATAATCATGCATGTTGATCTTTTGTTATCGCTGTAATCATCACTAGATAGCCATGGGGCAACCACTGAAACCAAGCCTATGTATAGTTCACTGCTCCTAGACCTGTAGAAACCCGTTGATCAAAGATCAATTATCGTAATTATCACGTGACCCCATGTGTTGGCTCTAAAATCACGTGACTGTAACCAACAGGTGACATGGCAAGAGAGGCGGTAGCAGCGGGCGCAGATGCCATCCTCGTGTCAGCCCACGGAGCGAGGCAACTCGATGGCGTCATTACTCCGGTGAGCTGCCGCAGTGAAAATGCATGATGGATTGTATTGATTCATGATACCCTGATGAACGTCACTTACGTGGCCAAAAGAATATCTAAATAACTGTCATATGTTTTTAATGATATTTTATTACTATCCTTCATATTCTTTTCAAGGCTACCCCCTTTAAAAAAACAACAAACAAACAAACAAACTTCCAGACCAAGATTCTGCCTGTGACGTTATCTGTCATGAGAGTTGAAATACTGATATGATTAGCAAAAGACATTCCCCTGGACGGAGCATACTAGCAACTTGGATTTTCCCCAGCAATGTCTTTTGCTAATCAGAATATTCTTCTTCCGGGCAGGAATGTTTTTGTTGATCATTATTACTAACACGGAAACACGCAAGTTAAATGAGACTATGATTATCATTACATTTATGATTATCACATTTAACGTGCATGTAGGATTTGGTTATTGGGGCGCCCCTGCCTGGAAAAGTATGAAATTTCCTTCAGCAGGAAATAAGGTTATCATGCCTGTTATGTCCTAACCAGACTCATGTTCTTGTTTTTAGCTGGATGCTCTACCTGAAGTTGTCGAAGCGGTACGTGACACAAATACCGAGGTCTACCTCGACGGAGGGATTCGAACCGGCATGGACGCGTTTCGGGCCATCGCCCTCGGAGCCAGGGCGGTGTTCATCGGCAGACCTCAGCTTTGGGGATTGGCCAGTGGGGTATGTCAAGTGACCCCAAATCAAAACAAACAATTACCACTCGAGAATGTAGGGTATATATATATATATATATATAGTTTCATTGTAAAATGTTTTAATGCAAAATTTTTAAAAATTTCAAAGTAAAGCAAAACTAAACCTTTCCAGTGATACCTAACTTGTGACATAACAAGGAATATTCAAGAAGTTATGATTAAAAATATCCTATATTTTCTTATCATTTTCTTTGTTTTTTAGCAGCTTTAAATACAAATACCTCAACTTAACAACAATTGAGTTTGATCAATTTGCAGTAAAACTCTTCATATCACATAAAGCATCTTTATTATTATTATTATTATTATTATTGTTATACCTCATTTAATGGTAATGTCACAAGTCATTCTTTCCAAAAAGGATGTCTTCATTATGGAAAACACTTCTACCAAGTCTAGTGACCAGATAATATAATATTGTAACTAAGATGTTTTACAGCTTGACGTTGAACTTCATCATAAAATGCTAAAAGAGTACCTCAAATTGCGTGTGTATAGGTATTCTGGGGAACATCGTAAGTAGATATGAACTTTTCGTAGTCTGATCTATAAGTCGTAAGTCACTCTGTTTTAATATCCTCATAAAGACAATTGCACATTTCGAGAGCAGGTTTTTAGAAAACGTCCAATTCTCAATGAAGTAATTCATACAATATTCAACAATCACAAACAGAGCATCTATAAAACTGCAATTTTTCACAATTTCAAATATGTTTTTTTTTCACATTCGACCGCATTTTCTATGGTGCAAACACTTACGTTTAGACACAAATGGAATACAGTTTGTTAAGATAAAGCAATCTGCAACGACTTCACTGAAAATATGGTTGAAATTACATTCTGTCCATTATAACTATGAGAGAAACATTTTGTTCGTATTTTGTCAGTGACGTGTTGTAGATTGAAAAGTTTGTACTTATTTTGAACAGCGGCATACGGTGCACATGACATTTTTTCCTCACTGATTCAACATGATTATTCATTATTTGTTCGCTTTTCTCTCCTTTTTGCATATTTATCTAGGGCCAGCAAGGAGTAGAGGAAATCCTTGATATCATTAAAGATGAATTTAGTAGAACCATGGCACTGACTGGTAAGAAAAATCTTCGGCTGTATACGTAGACTGCGCCATTACTACATGTTTGTAGTAATTTTCTTTTTGTTTATGTAAACCTGTAAATAGGCTGATTTCGTACTGCAAACATAATCTTGATATGAGGCTCTCATAAAACTCTATATATGATCATATATTTATGTCTTTATTAATAATATTCCAGAGAGAACCTTCTAGTCATTCACTTTCAATCTCCAACATTTTGTTTTATTCCGAATTTTCTACTTTATCTTATTAAACTTGCTTATCGATTTGAAAAGTTTAGAAGTGTGATTAGCATGCAATACGAACTAATTTATTTGTCCTGTTATATTGTATACTTACGATGAATTTTATAAATGGACGTATAAAGTCCCCAGGTACTATAGCGCATATGAGAATATTCCAGTGAAACTCAGTCTTATTTCACACTTTTACGCGGGGGTAGTACGTTTGATCATAAAGTCGACCAGTGATTTTCTAAAGAGGAATGCCGACATTTAAAAATAATTATATCCAACGAGTTTGCTGTAGGCCTATAATGGACAAGTCAGACAGACTCTATGTTCAGTTCAATTTAATTTTTATTTGATAAGTCTTCTTCCATGTAAAAATCAAGACAATGCAATCATTCATCGGACATGACTTTTTTTAAAGACAGTATGCAAGTTATAAGACGTATGAGATTTCGTATAGTTGAAAGTGTTGAGGTCATGAGAGCAATCCTCTTTAAAGGGATATTTTACCATTTGCAGATGAAACAAAAACCCAGCATTAGTGCTTTAAAATAGTTCTAAAATGTGAGTTAGGGGTAGAAACAACCACTGTGAAAATTTGAATCAGTACAATGGATGCTAAGTATTGATAAATATAGAAAATGTGAACAATAGCTGTAACAAAAATGTTTCCAGACTAAACCGTATACTGCTACAGTTTATTGAGAAAAATACTGACATCTCCTTATATCTTAGGCTTTATTGCAAAACTTTTATATGGGAGGCTGTTTTGTGGTACAACAGACCTACACATATGCATGAAAGGCGATATCCTGAACATTTTTTTCAAATGACTGCTCCCAAAGGTAAACTGGACCTTTAACGTCCTTTCAGATAAGAAGAGAAATAAATAACAATATTTCTCCTCACGTGGCACACGGTTGTGCATGTGTGTGTTTAGTGTCTAATGATGCTTAAATATCACGTTGATATTACATGTATTACTTTTTTTTTCTTCCAACAGGATGTGCCTCCATAAGTGACATACAGCCGTCGCTTTTGGTCTCGGAGTCCCAACTGAAATCCAAACTCTAGGCGGTGGTGGTGGTGGTGGTGGGGGGGGGGGGGGTAAATTAACTCCTCTGAATGAAAAATGTATAAATGATAGTATATGATGTCATGTTATCAGACATTTAAAAGTATGAATAAATCTAAAGTCTGTGTCCGCATATTATAATCAAAATTATTTAGACAGATATCAACACAACCGCACAACATTTGTACTTGATAGAGAAAATAATCATAATTATTACCCCTGTTAATGAAGCAGATGCAGTTCCGTTGCAGTTTATAAAATACAGACATTAAAGTGCAGATGACCGTACATAGCAAAACGTCGACAGTTTTTTCTTTCTTTGAGACAGCCGCATACAAAATGCAGAAGTTAATTTGGTATATGTAAACAATGTATGTACTACAGTATAAATAGATTGATTTGGTTATATGAATAAATACAATGTACATACATGTACTCTAAAGCATATAACTACCTTGTATAACTGTTATACTGACTCTGCAAGGAAGACGAAATACAGTTGGAAATAATGAAACAGGAGTACTTTGTCCAGAGCGGTTGCCCGGATTATATTTTGTTTGTTGGTTTGTTTGTTTATTTGTTTGTTTGTTCGTTTGTTTATTTGTCTCATAGTGTTTCTTCATATCCGGTGACAGGAATTGTGTATAGGTCCCAGGTGGGGACCCAACAGTTCTCGGGTATTATAGTCAGAATGATTATGACAAAGTTATCTCAAGGAAATAGTGCTTATAATGAAACATGCTCCGTGTGATTTGAGAAATACCTCGTTATCATAGTCATCATCAATATCAATATCATAACAACGATCGAATCAATCTCCTCTTTGAATATTCTTACCTATTTGAGAAGTGATTTCTTTCCTTTCCGTTTTCAAGTTGACATGCATGTTTACCGCAATATGAAATTAACGAGTAATAGTTCCATGATCAATGCATGAAAACATTATCATCACTGTAAGGTAAAAATTGAAACTGTCTTGACATATAGAATTGTAGAAGGCACTGAACTGAAGTATCAGCGTGAAATGATAGCTGCAAATTCAATGTCATTCTGATAGAGCGACGTTATAAATGCGAATAACGAGCACACAACGAGCATACTCTCTTGAACAATTTAGTCATCTATCCAGACGAAACTAAATTTAATGTCTTGCCAATCGTATGAAATTGTCATCTCACATTGTCAAGACGTATAGACCTGTTGGAGAATTATCCGATATGGCGGAGGAATACCAGCTGCCATGGCGACTGATTTTTAATTTTACTGATTTTTAGTATTCCATGTTTTTAAAATGCATTAGGTCATTATGTTAAATATACATGTTATGCAAGTAAACTAAAATTGAAGAAGATGGAAGTTACAGGATTGCTGCATTTTTCAATAGCTCAGATATCTAAATGTTGTATGGAATGCTATTTTATCAGATACGGGTATTCCAATTTCTTATGTAAGCTCGCATTAGGCCTATACGTGTATAGCAATTTTAAACTTCTAGTGGTACAGTTGTAATATATTGTGGCCCGTCACTTGTTTAATGTTTTAATTTTGTTTCATTTTGCAGAATGTATGTCTATAACGTGGTTCTCATTTATTTTCTCTTTAAGTTTAACTCCCATGTATTTTATTTTATTTTATTTTGCATATGGATAATGAAACATATTATATTATATCTTTCTTTGGGCTTAAAGTATCATTTAGGATTTCATATTGTTAATTCATACTGTGATTTGTTTCGTTGATTATTCTCTAAATTGTTCACTTTTCAATTGTGTAATTTTTATATTTCATACTCGTCAAAATTAGTATCCTACCATTTTTGGACACACCATCTCCCCCTTTTTTTTCCCCGTCTATACTGCAAAGCTGAATGGATAACATGGCGTTCTCACTCAATATTGAATTGTACTTGTTTTGTTTAAATTCAAATGTTATATGCATAATGTTATTTAGCTTCTTTTTTTTAACAAACTAATATACTGTGTGCATTCTTTGTGAAATCATTTGTAATTCAGCCTCGGGCTGCAATTGGATGATTCCACTGGATGAAATAAAGATACAGTGGAAACTCGATATACAGAGATCTGACATAACAAACTAATTTCTCCAGCAAAGTCCCAATGAATTTATTCCCTTTGTTTTGTATTGTTTATTGACTACTGATATAACAAAATATCTGATACATGTATAAAGAACAAGTTGTCTTGGTCCCAAGGAGCTCGTTATACCAAGTTTCCACTTTTCCATTAATCAGCTCATGATATGTCTTTCCAATTCTCAGTTTGTCACGGTGTGAAAGTACATGTGAACTTTACTTTATTCATCTAGAATTAGAATGTTTGAGAACAGGGGATACAAGAGAGGGTTACCCACTTCAGGACATGGTCTGCTTTCGTGCACACACTTCTCATAACCAGATTAGCTTCTTCCATATGAGATGAAAATAATTTGGAAACAAGAATTAAATCACTGCATGTGGGAATGTTTTCACGTCTGATCTTGGACGCTTCATCAGCTTGTCTGGTAAACTTTATGTCCAGATGCAGTGATTTGATTCCTGTTTCTTAATGAAATCTTACCCGGATGAATCAGAACCTTCAACAATTGAGTTGAAAATGAACAAAATACAGAAACAACCACTGACAACAGTTCAATTATTTGTATAAGTACATTTTCTTTTGACCACAGTCAAGTACAGATTATTTTTGTTTTCTTGTGAATACATCAGAAGTAATACACTTGGTACTCTCTTGTTAAATCTGGCTTCTCTATTACCTTATTCCTCATGAGCCGACTTCCTAATTACAAATTTTATTCCATTATTTTAAGCTGTCACAAACAATATAAGGTGAATACAGAAGTACCTAGCAATTTCCTGTCAAGAATATCTATATCAAGATTAGATTAAGTAGTTCAAAATTCCAGATATCTGTAAGACCCGGTTATGATAAATACATCTAAATTACAATGACACCATCAAATTTTTCACACCTATGATATTCCAGGCATGTTCCACTTGTGTCCCTTTTGTGACTCTATTCAAATTTATCATTTATTCCAAACGGAATACCCTTCACCAACACTTTACAGAACTAATGAATACAAATGAACGTATAATTCTTGACACACTTGGAATCATGATCCAAAAATGTAAGAGCAATTGAACACATGCATGTATGGATATGTTTCTCAATCCTCTTGACACATAGCCATTCAGTTTTGTGAATCTCAGGATCAAAAGCATGGTTGTTGAAAGACAAAAAGTAGTGCACAGTTATATAAATCTGTATAATTTTGGATCATTAATTTGCCCTAACGTGTTGGCTCCAACTCATGAATCAATAATCTATGATCTGATTGACTATACTCTCAAAATTATATTTCCTTTCTAGACCAATTACAAGCCTTCATCATACCATATCCATGACAAGTACAAATATATAAATACATCCAGCGCAAAGGCACAAATAACTAACTGTACATGAAAGGAATGGTTAAAACTTCTATATAAGTTATGATGACCTCATCAAGTAACAATATAGCAATGTATATCGATTGAACAGATATGGCATTCTGTGTAGACTATTGCATGTACATAATATTCTGTTTCATGTGCCATGCAGCTTGTAAAGTTATGCCAAGTTCACAAGGCCGACCTGGCCCCCAATATTGCCTCACGCTTCCAAACCACACAAATCTTCACTTTGCTTTGGCATACCACTTAGCCACAGCATCACACACACAAATATTCAACCGCCACTACAAATGGCCAAACAGTGTGATATCTATTCTGCCAGATATATATGTACGATTCTGTGACTCATATCTAAACTTGACCTCATTCTCCACAATAATTTCTGCAAAAATATACAAATTGACTGCTCCACGTAGAGATTTTCTCACTTCACTCCAAAATCAAACCTGATCATCTTGTCAGATGTCATGAATTTACAGCAAGATTCAAGGACAGAATATGACATTATACATATACAGTCCTCTGCTTTTGCGAAACAAGATCAAAGATGTCACATTTGTTTCGTAATTTTGACAGCTGTCGCAATGAATGTTCAATTAAACTACAAGGATATACTGTATTGCATACAACCTGACTTTAGGAACATAACATGCACATCTAACCATGTTCCTGTTACGCAAAGATTGAAATACTATTTCAATGAGAATTTCCCAGGTTTGTTTAACAAATGATATACTTTTAAAACTAGATAACTGAAATGTATAAGGTAATGTAATCTACAACCATGTAAAGATAACTGTTAAAGAAATAAACATACATTAATTTGACTTACAGACATAAAATCTGTCACAGTTTACCAACCATGACAATGCTCTAAGCTTATCTTTTTTAAGACTAATTTGGCCATTTACTGTACTTTCACTTATGTATCATTATCTCTTACATGTACATGTGCAAGGCCAGCATAGTTGAACAATAAACGTCAGACAAATCTGCTAAAAATAAACTTTTATGAAAAAACATAATAAGTAAACGCTATTCCTTACAAGTATATGAGAGATCAACATAGATGTTTAGATTGTGTCATTTTTAACTTCAGCCATTTCTCAATTGATTCACATTGCTAACAAGGAACTCGACAACTTTCAGTTTTGTGCCAAAATCAACGACCTCAATTTCTGCTCCTGGTCACAGACAAACACAGTAAAAGAATGACTTCACTTCCTAAATTGACTTCAGCCATAGTTTAAGTAGCAAGAATATCATGACCTTTTTCTGAAGTGTCATTGTTTAGTTACATCTTGATCTTTCTCACATTGAAAATGTCCGAGTACTGTCACACAAAAAATAAAAAAGAGAATGAAAACATTTCAAACTTGAACTTAAAGAAAACTCATACAAGCTCTGACCTCTGGCACAATATCAAATCTTTCTAAGGACATTATTGTGGTTGAAGAAAGAGAAATATCGTAGATGAAATATGCATATGCATGTGGCTTGGAAATAGTATATCTTGTAAATTCCATGAGTGAACATTTAGGCAATCTATATCTTTGGAATAATCATACCAATAGATCACATCAACAAAGATCAGAATCTTGATGAGGTACGTACATGTATGAATACAAATTGGACTGATCACTAATTCAAACCAATCTACTCATCTAACATTACTACTTCCTCTTGACTTCCCAAAAGTAGAAGCAAACCCTCCCTAAAAGACTTTCTATATGGAATGGGAAAAAAAAAATATCTACAAGATCTAAACATACTTTAGAAATGCTTGTGATATCCCCCCCCCCCCCAAAAAAAAAACAAACAACAACAACAACAACAAAAACAACAAAACAAAACAAGAAAAGAACAACACTAATTGTAGTCCATATAACACTCAATCCAGCAGCACAGAGCTTTAGGAAAAACGTTCTAAAATTCTAGAACAGGCTGCAAAGTTGCACAGAAACCATGAAACCACATCTACAACAGCGTACATTCGGAATTACTGATGTCATCTGAATCAGTCATTGCTTGCTAGCTCATTAGAAGTAAGCCAAGGGCAAACCCACTTAAATACATGTACTTGCTTTCAGTGTGCTACATTCTAAGATTGATGCCACATCAACTTCAACAAGCAAGCAAATGAAGCGATAAATGAAACTGATCTATCTTGGTCAGCTGGAAGGAAAGTCAGACAGTTTTCATATCTACTACATACTCTGCTGAATGATCACATAAACAGATCTATTGGAGGACATTTGCTGAAAGACATAGTCATGTGGTGACAAAATGTGATTGTTGTTGCATTATTCCTCTCCTGAATACAATGAGTAAATGAATAGTAATATATGCTTGTAAATTACCTCAAAGATATTTTTTTTCTCTCTTGTAGCAAGAATACATCTCTAACGTGTAAATCATAAAAATATATGGATTAAAACAGATTCAGTCTAAATAGCGCAGAAATGATTTGTCAGGCATAGTCATATTCAGGAACAGCAATCATGAAATTTACAGTGTCAATCAATACTTCAAATTCTTGTTAATTTCATCAAACATTCCTAGCGTACGTTTATCAAAAAAAAATCTGTGCTAGCAAACGTCCTTTCATTTCAAAATCTTGAAGAGATATACAAGTGTCTCTTTCCTAACGATGAGCTTGTGTTCAGTGTTATACCACTTTCACCGTGAATACATTTATTGTACGTCATGAAGAGTACCAATATACATTTCGCGCCCCGGGTAAAAATTCAAAGGCATCTGCGGCATGGAGATAGGATAGCAGTGAGGACACTCAAAGTGTGGCAAAATTTTACACGACATTGCCAATATGAGAGACTATGTCGTCACAAAGTCAATACATCCAAGCAAGTTTCTGTTAGAGGTTCACATGTTTTCTTTGGTATTTTCTATTTCAGCCCACTCGCGGCTTTGCAAGATTTTTATTTCCACAAAGTCAACATAATATGTGTCATTCAAGTTCTGTCTTCATCTATTTCTGTGCTAAAACTTTTAATATTATGCAGCAGTGCATTAAGAACTAGCTCAAAATAGTTGCATGAATGTACTGAAGGATAAGAATTAATATCCTGATTCTACATACATTTGCAACACTAATTCTAGAACTACTAGCCAAGATCTGTTAGGGCTTTCCACCTGACACTGAATCAGCAGCAAAATCCCAATCTATAAATTTGTTAAAGACAAATTCAACAGGGTCTGTGTCTTAGATATAAATCGTACATAGATTTAAATGGATTCAAACGTGTCTGAATTTATGTATCTCCATAGAAACAAACATGTTTTGACGGGAAATGTATCAAATGATCCCAAAACACAGGAAACAAGATCTTTTTCGGTAATCCACAGACATATCCACAGTTGTACGTTCCATCACACCATCTACTGCTGTCATACAGCCAGAAGATGCATTCAAAACTCTCTGAGTAAATAATACACACACCAGATATCCTATCATATCCAAACACCATGTGACAAATCTATTTATTTTTCTCAAATAGTATGCAATAAAAGAAATTTATCATTATTTTTTTTTGCTTGATCAATCACTGCCTCCATTGTGAGCTGAAATAGTTCATACATGTATGCTCATCTATGCATCCCGTATAGAACCGACCTTCGTATTGGAGGACCACTGGTATTTTCCTGATACAACATACAAAACCTCGGACACATATTACGAAGGTACGCTGCTTTAAAGTGTTCATTAATCTCTCCATTTGCTGCGTCACAAGCTCATCCAGGCTCGGCCATTGCTTAAATGAACACTCCACACTGGCTAAAACTTTCTGAGGAGAAAATTTTTACTATTCAATGATGAATTTATAACATTCATCATATCAATGCAGGTTATCTTCTATGTAGATGCCAAATATTTTACATATTTATTGCTCATCCTACCCTTCCCCCCCCCCCCCCAAAAAAAAAGTAATAATAAAAGACACATCGCAGAAACTGTTGGTTTTCTAAAACGTATGATTGTTCAAGAAAAACCTTTCTTAGAAATAGAAATAGAATAGATCAAACTGAATCCATGCAACCATCAGGAATACAGGACATATTACTGCTTAGACAAGGATGCTACGGCAGATTTGTCAACACGCGTCTAGTTGCGGACCTGTCAATCCAACTGCAGCTGAAGACAAGAAAGGAGAGACCCTCCGTCTACATTCATCTCACATGCTGCTTGTTCATGTTGGTCAGCATCTGACTGATGTAAGAGGTCAGCAGGTCATCCATCTTGTAGCCCTAAAGAGCAAAAGAGAAACGAAAATATGAAAAGACTTAAAGAACACTTGAAAAATATGAAGGAGTGAAAATCATCATAAGGAAAAATTGGGATGGAATGAAAGTCTTTTACTTCACTTATGTGGTATAATGTTTGAAGTTTATTCAAGTTAATGATTTTTGCATCAAGTTGTATTCATTGCAAATGATTTATGTGGATGAAGGCCAATTTTTCAATCAGTTTGACTTTGTTGACTCACTATGCAAAGGTATCTTGCAATGTAATGCATTCTTTAAATGCCGCTGCCAAAGTATGTACAATGTAAAATACAACCCCACATAACTAGAGAAAGTACTTTTATCTTTGCACACTTGCCTCAAATGAATGGATGTTCAACAAGAAGAGGCCCTTTGGACCAAGACAAAAATCACACCAATGTGCATCACAAAAGTACTCTGGTGTGGACCCATCACAACTTTTCATGAAGGATGATCCATACCAGAATCCGTATTTATCAGCCATTTATCTGAAACTATGTAGAGTGGATGCATTGGTAGATTAAGCTGTTAATTTCTGATATTTATGTCCCATATGCGTACAGAGGACTACTGTTATAACAATATCCATGGGACAAGCAGTTTTGTTTCTTTAAATCGAAATTTTGTTCTAACCGAACAAATAAACAATAACAAGACAAAGAGCCGGTAATGTTGCTGCCTGAATTTTTATTTTGTCGCAACCGGAATTTTGTTATAACCGTGTTCATTACAATGGAAGTGCACTGTATCACATCCCAGGCTGTAATCATATGAATAAACTGGCATGACTGTCTGGGTTTGCACAGTGAAAATATGCATCATAGCTGGCTTTAGGAATATAGCTGCCTGCAGGAGAAATTTCACTGGATATTTTGATACAGGGTGCAATGTTACAAAGCTACAAATGAAATTAAGAGCAGGTGTCTGGAAAACACAAACTCAACATAGAGTGTAGAGGTTTAAGTAATGATTCTCCCAGCATCATTCATTCTACTTGAATCAAGTCGACGGAGGGGGAAACACTTACAAGGGATGTCTCGCAAAGCAGTTTGGTGCCTCCGACCAGGTTTCCGATTGTCATGTGGAAGTACGTGTTCCCCGAGCTCCAGTTCGAGATCTTGGTGAAGGGGTAAGTGGCCAGAGGCTCCTGAAGAGAAATGGGCGAGTGTTTGAGAGGTAAATGACAATCCGGTTTGCTTCAATTTGTGGCAGTGAAATCATTTGGGTATACCTGCATTTAGTAACTGAACTACATCATAATGTAAAACCAGATACATTCATGCCATGAAACTTTGGCAAAGTGGAGCCAACAGCCTTTTTCGCAAAATGATACTTTCGCGAATTGCCGACCATGAAAAAATTATAAGTATACTACATGTGCTGGCATTCAGTGTATTGCGTAAACAAAAACTTTCACATGCATTTTACATTCATGAATCTCGGCTCCTCATGCAGTTCAGAAAAGTTTCATGCAAGCGTGAAATTCATGAAAGTTTCAAGCACGCAAAAATTTCTCGTTTTACAGTACAATGTCTTCATAGTACGGTTAGCGTAACAGTTTGCATACTAATTGAATTCAAGAAAGCCAGAATACACATCTAATCATCAATTGGCATCCTCATGCATAGCTTCTCTACTGTAGAATCTTTAATTCAGTAACTGTTGGAATCAATTCTGATTCTGGTGTCTATGAAGCACAGCTTGAGCTCGATCTCCTGCACAAGACTTCATAATCCAATGTACATGTGAATACACAGTCATATGTGATTACCTTCCTTGTATTCTGACTGATACGTACATATACATGATGTACTTGTATGATGGTCTATTTCCGTTGCAATGCAAGGCAAATGGAGAAAGATATTTCTGAGGTATATCGATATAATCACTCTCACATATGTATAAACAGGAATCTAATTATTTCTGTTCATTAGGTTTTTTGCCTTAAAATGGAAATAAAAGAAACCAAATGGGATAAAAGGGACAAGGAAATGTCTAATTCTTGCCTTGTTCCTGGGATCGATGAGGTTCACTCCATGTTTGTTGATTGCAATCAGCAGAATATCTGGGAGATGATTGGCTGAAGTTTGCTGCACAACAAAAATATGAAAATCAGACAAAACACACCAAAAATTAACAAACAGTAAGACTAATGTTCACAAGAAATACTCAATTCAGAACTATTAGCGGAACACAACATGAAGTCAATTTATTGAGGTAGCAGACTATCAAACTCATCATGAAAAAAAAAAAAATATGTGAAGAAAGAAACACTAAGAATGACCTGCATTGAACTAGTTAGTCTTTGAATACAGACAGTAAAGATGTCAAACAGAGGGGTGTCACTATTATAAAGTTTTTGTGTAATGAAGAAGCAGGCTTTGATCTGCATATACCAGTATGTGTATGGGATGGGGCTGGTGACCCTGGAAGTGTGTGTGTGTGTGGGGGGGGGGGGGGGGTGGAGGAGGAAGGAAAGAACCTGATCAGAAATGTGAGGAGTGGCATGCATGAAATGAAGTCCGCAAATTTACATATCACATCACTATAGATGGTCACAAACAAATTACAATATACTCACATTCAATGTGCAAAATACATTGTGTCTTCCTTGACAGTAGTGACTCTTTATCATGGTTGTGTATGTTGTCTGATACAAAATATACACTTGTACTATAATTTGAAACTGTACAACATAATATAACAAATGGTTTACTGACAGGTACATCTCCCTTGCCACTAGAAAAAGAAAAAGAAAAGAAAATTGAAATAAAATCTGGGATTTAAAGCACATTTTCAAAATAATCTGACCCCTGGCAAAAGGAAAGCGCCGAAAAAAAAAAAAAAAGATTCTGTGTTGACCTAGAAGTCATCATCCTGAAAGCAATTATTTGCTTTTGACTGAAAATAAGATACGCTAGTTATCATCAAACACCCTCATCCCTGTTAAATCTTACAACAAAGTGTGTTTGGGATCGAGAAATAAGATGACATTAAAGTCATAGCAGTTTTTAATAGTTTGAAGGCATTTCTTGCAATCAATGGTACATTGTACACACAGCCTATAGTCCATTAAATGCATTCACCATTAGATCTCTTTATATGTTTCTGTAACAAGTGCCCGAGTATTTTCCTACACACAAACAAACACACACAATGCATACTGATATTCACAAGTGAAGATACAAACTACCCTTGTAGCTCAGTAGCATTGGGCACGATCAAAAAGGAATGTATACACAGTTTTACAGCAAGATTCTAAAAGCAACTGCACAACACTGTCCGGTAATTTGGTGACATGCACAGTTGGGGGGGGGGGGGGGGTACAGTCATGCAGGTTCACATGTCATCATATATCATGAAGTGTCAAGGAAGTGGTTTTTTGCTTAAACTCCATGGTGATGACATATAAGAGATATGTATTTATGTATTATATTCATATCTTTTATATATAAATATTATGTACTTTTGCTTAGTTAGTTAACATACAATTGTAGACA
The DNA here is from genome assembly GCF_040938485.1 of Diadema antillarum. NCBI lineage: Eukaryota > Metazoa > Echinodermata > Echinoidea > Diadematoida > Diadematidae > Diadema > Diadema antillarum. The sequence goes on from NW_027272734.1 coordinate 106,822, forward strand.
GTACCTCTTTTCTTTCACAAGCCCTTCTATTAAAAAAATGTATGCTACGTATAGCATCTATGTTCAAATTAAAAAAAAAAATACATATCAACTTTGACATCAAATATCACATCAGTTGCATACCTCTGAGTCTTTTATAACAAAAGAAAAAAATCCCACATTTGCTCTCTTTTTTGCAGATTTAATCGCAAATATCTCATATTAACAAGAGTGGAGTTAACTCCTTTTGCTATCAAACTCTGTAAATGTAGAACTTTCCTTTGATTCATGGAATACCAGGGAATATTGCACTCGTTTGGGTCAACTTCCACGAAGAGTAGAAGCCGGGTAATTTTGTGCAGTTTACGCTTGCTTTACTTGATTGTATAGATGATAATAATTATATTGGATGGCCTTGATTCATGGAATATTGCACTCGTTTGGGTCAATATTGCACTCATCTTCAATTCGTGCAATATTGGCCCTAACTCGTGCAATATTCCCTGGTATCCCATTCATAGCCATTCAATATAATATAATTAACAAGAGTGGAGTTAACTCCTTTTGCAATCAAATTCTTCATATGTAGACCTTTCCTTAGACTATGTAGCCATGCAAGTGTAACTTAAGATAACATAGAGATTGTAGTTTTGCAGATTTTAAGGAGCGGTAAGTATAAATTCAGACAGTTCTGCAGTCTTGATCCAAAGACATGAACACCATGCAACTATACAGTGATAATAATATTTCCAAACAGATAAAGACAGGTATGTGATTTTTTAATTAGCACAAGCAGTGAGTATGAACTGTTAATGACATGTGACTGTTAGTACACTTGGTCATGACAGTTTATAACAAATTCATAAATACAGAATCACAAGGTGATAGAAATATACATGTTGTGGAAAAATACATGCTGCACTCTTCCTGGGGAAAAAAAGAAAAACGATAATAATACTGGGCTGATTGAAGGTTGGATATACAGAAGTGCATCGTATGCATGCAGGAGTGTATGTGGGTTGATAGAGGAATCTCCACTAACTCACCGACTGATCAGAATTGCTTTTTAATGGAGAATACATGGAAGTTTGTAACGCCACTGACTGAGAGAGAGAAATGAAATGATGAGCCAACACAGACCCTGATATAGTCCCACATATTCAAAGTGCTGTTAGAGGAATATAACCCCAAGATCCCACTACGTGAAGAAGAGAATACAGTAATATAAAACAGTCCCACAGAATGAAAGTGAAAACTACGAAAGTATGGAAACAGGTCCCATCTTATGTAAAAAAGAAGAAGAAGATTACCAAGACAATAGACTGAATCCTTGGTGAAAATGTAAATTGAGTATTATGAGAAATAATGCAATAAGACAATAATGTTTTGATCTTCATGCAGGATGACATACTAATGACATGAGAGAACACAAAAGATTGATCTGACAGTGTACAATTTACTTGTTCAGCATCTCAAACAACTTGTGCCAAATCCAGTTATCACTGTTTATCTATGGGGTCTTCAACCTGCATCAGTTTGATAAGTCTCCATCGAAAAGTCTGGCTACATGGTCTAAACATTTTAAGATGCTTTGCCAATGACGTATGAATTGACTAAAGCATGAAATATACTCAAAGTCCCTATTGAAAAGTCTGTCTATGTAGTCTAAACATAGGAATTGGAATTAGAACCAAGAGGAAAATTTGTAGAGCATCATACTTGTGTTATTGGAAATAGATCTGTACACGTGCTGTGCACAAAATCATTTCAAGAGTACAAATATATTTTATTTACACCTATTCCAAAACAAAAAGCCCAAGAAACAAAAAACAAACAAAAAAAAGACTCAAAATAATCCTAATCCGGAGCAGAGTAAAGACAGACATTAAAGCAGTATAGATGGGAAGAAAAGGCGGGTGGGCTACCAAAAAGGCGACTTGAGTATTCTTCATACACAAAATGTCACTACTTTCAGACATTTCTGGCTATCACAGATTTGAAGATTCGCTCACAAAGAGCTAGAAATGGCACACATGAGACCAGTTTACTAACAGACTAAAATTCTATGCACACATGTATCTCTTCAGGAAAAGGTTAAACTTGACCGAGACTGGCTTTACATAGCAACAACTTGGGCAAGCAAACTAGATACAAAGCACTCAAATGTGTTGAGAATTTAATACAGTCAGGTTAACATGGCAACTTGTTACTTTTTGGTTGTCTGAGGAAAACAATACATTTAGTAAATCAGCTCACTGGGATACAAAGGATACTCTCTTTTCTTTCTATTTTTTTTTACATTATTCATGGCATGATTGTTTTGCTCATGTCTTTCCAGAGCTCTGTATTTGTCAAGTGTGTCCCTACTAGTGGTCTCTGATATTTAACTGCTATAGAAAACAGGGATGCCAGTTAGAATGAAAGAGAAGGCCTGAAATACATCTACAGGTTGTACATGAAGCTCCTTTGTACACAAAAAAGCCTGAACTTTGAAAATGCCAGGGCCTGAATTCAGGCTTTTGCCTGAAAACTGGCATCCTTGAGAAAAGACCACAGGACATACACAACAGATATTTAAGCAAGACTGTTCTCTACTGCTGGACTGGGAATGAGAAAGATTATGGTTGAACACTGCATGGAGTATTGAATTAGTTTCTTTCCCTAACTTTCTGCATAATGTATGAAATCTTGTACGTAATTCTAGAGAAGTGGGCTGGAAAGGCAAATATTTGAAGCTTGTCTTCGTTGCCATGGATACTCACTCTGACTTCAAAGAAGGCGGAGCCAAAGGTCTGCCACCGGTAGATGATCTTCAAGAAGGCGATCTTGGCGTCGTCCTGAGATTTACCCGCGTGCTTGTTGTAGGCTCCAACGATGGACTGAATGAGACAAAGAAGGGGACAGAAATTACATAATAAATTTGTTTAGAGAGATCTATTGTGGATCTTAAAGGGCAGGTAATATCCAAAATGCCAGAATAGTTTAGCAGAGGATTCCTTCACTAAATTCACTAAAATCATGTAAAGATATAAATCTCCAGTAGGTCTGATGTCTTGATTGACAAGAAGTGAAAATATCAAAATGGTTGAAAATGCCAGAAGAGTAGAAATGGGTGAATTCTTCTAAAGGACAGATTCACTCCCTGGAATTTTGTTTTTGTTTTTGTTTTTGTTTTTGTTTTTGCTTTTGTTTTTGAAAGAAAGAATTCTTGACAACCCTGGGACTTCAGAGGAAAAAGCTTTTCTGTTTTTGCCTGTGTGAACTTCTCAGAGAGATGAGGCATCTCTTAGATCCTCTTCAATATCAGTACCATGTAATGGAGGAGGTATTTAGGTACCATGATACTCTTGTTATGCTTTTGGTTTTTTGTTCCCCTAATGAATTAAAGGATGAAGAGTCCTACCCTCTTCCACTCCTCTGGGGACTGCACCCTCTGAAGGTCAGCTGGTACCAGCTCCTTGAGGAGCCTCGGGATGCTCTGAAACTCAGACTTGTCGTTGTCGAAGCGGACGCGGTACTGGAGTGCGGCCAGCTGTGCGGCCTCCTCCTTCAGGCACTTGTGGTAGCCCCGCAGCAGCTTGGGCAGCTCCTGGTGGTAGTGGAAGATGATGTCGGCGTTGCGGTCCTTGCCCGGCACCGTGTTGGTCCAGAGCTTCTTCATGAAGAACACCTGGTATGTCAGGGGCATGGCACCTTTTGAAGACAAAAAATCGGCAGCGTAAGAGCAGGCAGGCAGTCATAACTTTCTTTAATTGGACCTCGTGATTCAGATTACAAAAGGATACAGATACTGTACACATAGTATATATTTGCGAGGTTTCTACTTTTGTACATTTAACGAGTTGAATGTTATTGTTTTGAGTGCAATGTTTTCTATGCAAGTTTTCTATGTTTGAACCCTAATAGAACGACTGCATCATTTTTTTACATTAGAGACCTGGTAGCGTGGGGATACATATTGTACCATGGAGTGTGAAGGCTTGCCCTGCTTGAATATATTTGAGAACCCCGGAATGGATTGAGTGCAACTCTATCGCTGTTCTCTGTGTAAGTATACACACAGTCAAAGAATCTTGACAGGAGTTGACCATTAGAGATGAGCAAATGCCTCCATGCACATACTCGCTGGCGGGTGATATTCGTGGTCTTCGAATATACCCCAGCAGGCAGCAAATGAATTGGGACACCCATGAATCCCCCTCCCACCCTACCAGGGCCCTGTTTTAAAAAAGAGTTAAAATTAATTAAAACGTTGATTTCTAACATAAGTCTATGGCAGCCTGTGTGCCAAGGAAATTTAAAATCGATTATATCTTTTAAAAAACAGGGCCCAGGTCTTCAAGGACCAGGGTACTCAAGAGCTGAAGACTCACCATCCCTGTTTGGTCTAGCCTTGCGAATCCAGTCAGTCAGGTGGCGCACAAAGTCAAAGAAGAAGTCGCCCTCTGGAACGCTTATCACTGTACGGAGAGAAGTGTGAAAACATTTGAGGTACACTCTGGACTTGCTCTAATCTGCCAATCATTCAACACGGCTCACATAGTGTTGATGGACTTGCTTTGACGGTCACTTACAAAGTATTCTCAAAACGAGCATACAAGCAGCAAATGGGCTTTCACAATATTTAGCCATTACTATATTTTTCAAAACTACTGGAATTTAAAACAGGAAAAGATATCAAGTGGCATACTCTCACCAGAAAATGTAAACTAAGTTTTGACTTGTAAGATTGAAGAAAAGTAATTACGGAGATGACACACTATATGGAACTTTAACAGAGCAATGATAAAAAATAACGATGTTAAAAAGATAATAATTCAAAGATTAAAGTAAATACTCTCATTTTAATTCTATGTGCAGTTATTTGGGGTTTGACTACAATCAAAATACTGCTGGCATGAGTTTTTGTTATGGGAGTGGTCATACCTTTATCAACAATCTTGACAAAGAGGCTGAATCCCTCGGGGGAGACCAGCCGGAGTCGCTGACTGATGTTACGACAAAAGTCCTTGGCCCTCGTTCCAGAGTCCACCTCAAAGGCCTTGGGATTGCAATGAAAGGGTCAATCATCTCAAGTGTTACATCATCACATTATCATCGGCTGAGAACCAAAACATGTATTGGGTGGTTAGTATCACATCTAAGAGCTCAATCTCCTCTAAATTGTGGTGTCAGTTCTTAATTATTTTCATTTTCATTAAAATGTTGAAAATCAAAACCACGAGCCTCGGGCAAAATTTTACCCTACATTTGGAACAAAGCTTAAAAATCTACACACTTTTGATTAAATAAACTCTTCATGAAAATTGATTGCTTTGTTTTTATTTACACTAAAAAATCTTAGAATGCAGTAGCGCCCTTCTGGTTCTCAGCTGACAATATACGTGTACAATGAATGCTACAATGTGCATTTACTATGTGTGTCATATATCATGAGTTATATATTATGTGTTACATGTACATACATAAATCATTTGGCATTCACAAATTCATTTATGGTATGTGTGGCTGAGTTTGTTTGTTTTCATTTTCCATCTGTCAAGACTGCTGGATAGCCCATAATTCAGCAGCACTAGCGAGTGATCTGTGGAGTCCAGTTGGTTGTGAGGCCAGTGAGGGGAGGCACTGCACCAGGTTATGCACCCTGCTCTTTGTGATGAATGAAGGACGCACAATTTTTTGAAGTGTGTGTGGGTTGTGACTCTCTCACACACGAGACCTCCATTTTATGTCCTATCCATGGGACAGAATGTTCTGCCTCTGCTACAGGGGATGGTATGATAGCACACATTGCTGAGTAAGATTCGCTTGGATTCGAACCCATGCCCATCAAAGCTGTTTCTAACCACATACACATACAAGAAGTCCATCATTCATTCTATCTAAGGGGAAAAAGTATGCCTCTCCTACTAGAGGGGACAGCAGCTAGTCTTACTGAGACTTGAACCTGTGACCTTCTGATTGATAGGCAGGAGTGCATGAACCAGCCCATCACCGCAGAACTTCTCCATGTATATCAAGTTATTTGTATGTTACAAAGTTGTGCATCTGCCTTCAGTAACCTCCCTTTTATTCTTTCTCTCTCTTGAAGGCATTATTTACCATTTGCAGATGAAACAAAACCCAGATTTAGTGCTTCAAAATAGCTCTAATAATGTGAGTTAGGGATAGAAACAACCATTGTAAAAATTTTTTAATCAGGATAATCACTGTTAAGTATTGTTAAATATACAAAATGCAAACAATAGTTATAATGAAACTGTTTCTAGACTAACCATCTACAGTTATGGCTTAATGAGAAAAATACTGATATCTCCTTATATTTTAGGCTTTACTGCAAAAATTTTATATGATATGATGTTTTGTGATGCAACTGACCCACACATATGCATCAAATGTCATAACTGGAAAATTTTAAAAATCACCGCTCCCAAAGGTAAACAGGGCCTTTAAGCAATAACCTCACCTCGTCCGTATCGTCGGGGAAGTAGACTTTGTGGAAGATCTGGGTCGTCTTGTGCTGTATGGCCTCCACCTCCACCAAGTGGGGTGGATACTTGCGCTGGCCGTAGCGCATCGTCTTCTGCAGCCGATTCAGGCAGTTGAGCGCCAGCTGGTGGCGAGCCGAGCGCAGGAACTTGGTGACCTCGGGCAGCAGGGTCTGGCTACAGGCGAAGATTCCTGTCACCAGCCACATCAACTCCCAGCCTCGCTCCTCACTCAACCTGTCAAGTCACACAAGAAGCCCCAGATTAATCAAACCCACGTCTTAAGTTTCGTCCCTGGACTAAAACTAGCATGGAATAGGCGTACCTTGCACATGCATGCTCATTCATGTATTCAAAGATCCAGTAGTGTAGGGTACAGTGTACCATGGAGTGAAGGACTGGACAAACTTTGACATATCACGAGAATCCCTGTAAGGAGTTGTGTAAGGCTTTATCACTCCATCTACATGTACACACACAGCTGAAGAATCTAAACTGGAGTCGACCGTTACCGACGAGGTACGTTTCAATGCACATATTCATGAGGCAAATCTCTCGTTTGAAGAAGCTACACCCCTGTAGACATTGCCAGTGTATATCTTGGCAATCAAGGACTTAAAAACCAAAGATATAAAACACCTGTTTCTTGACCCTGGCCTAATCTAAGCATCAGTCACCGCCACGGGGGGGGGGGGGGGGGGGGCACCCGCGAGAGGAGGAGATTGTTTTGGTTTTGGCATGGGCTATGTAGCTCCATGGTGCGTGTGTGTGTCGACAAACTTCTACAATGCTCTCCTTCTTATTCCTGTATTTTTGTTATTTATGGGTCAATTTTTTTCGTTCGAAATTCAAAATGGATGACTATAGAATTTCTCAATAGAATATAAAATCTAAAACTTTAGAAAGAATAGAGAAAATTGAGTGCACTTTGAATGGTCTGCCACAGGCAGATATCCTTATCATGCTCTTGCTTAATGCTTAATATGACAGCTGTTGCAGTCATTAAACCCTGGCTTGGCCTCCAGGTTTGCCACGCCTGAGTAGAAAGTTATTTTGCAGTGGGCAAATACATCTACTCCCACTTCTCAAACGAGGAATCGTTAGGGGGGTATAGCACCCCATCAGCTTCGTTTGGCGATGGGGTCTCGCCTCAAACTGGGGTTTGACGACATGTGCTAAGGAGGGCTATTTGTGGTTTTCAAATGTAGTGCACTGAACAGCGAATGAAGATCAATATGTGACCCGCTACCACAAAAGAATCCTAAAGTCGCTGACGGCTGAGACGAGAAAATCACGTTTGAAGTCAGATCATCAAAATCGGTCAAAACGATCGGATTTCTAATTTCGGCATAATTTTGTAGTCTAATGTATCCTCCAATATCTGCCGAAATTTGGAAGCTAAATGATGGAAGGAAAGGCCAGAAAATAGCGTTTTTCTGGGCCATGATTTTTCTGACTTTCAACGGAACAGAAACGTGTCCGAAGATTTGGATTTAGCGCCGCAGCTAGACCCCGCCCCTAGCAACGAGGAAGTGATCTTATTGGTCAGGGCGTGGCATCCTGGTTAGTGATTGGTCGTGCTAGACCGCTGGCGCTAAGCTTGAATGAACATCACGGTGGTTGCTCGGAGCGTACCTTCTATTGTCAAGCGGTGAAAACTGTCTTGCCTCCCCTTGATCATGATAGCGTGGGAAGGAAAACTTTGAAGGCAGTTTTCTCGAAACGCTGATTTCCTAAACCACTCGACATGCGCTAACAAAATCATGGATATCTCCGCAACCGAGTACTTTTATGAGTCGTGTAATATATGAAATTAAAGGGGAAGAGTAAGGAAATAACATCATGTCATTTTCAGAAAATTGTCCTCCCCCGACTTTCGGATCCTTTTGTTGTAGCCGGTAACATATAACAGGGCCACCCTTCACTCCCCACAGTATTGTACCTTTGTGTCTCTCAGTATAACCAATGTGTCACACATGCATTTCTTTGCTCAGACTTTGCATAAACCATAGACTACAGTGCTGTTTAAAATCATAAGCTTACAGGGTGATAAAATGTCTAATCAATTTGCAGTTTCTACAAAGTGCACTTAGTAACTCAAAAGAAATCCATTATAAGATGTGTGTAATGAACTTTGAAAGCAATATGTTATCATCATTTTTGCTGTGATAATCATCGTCATCATGGCACAATGTACCTGTTTCTGTTGTCTGTGAGTTGTTTGATAATCTGGCAGTATACTTCATCCTTGAGGGGCTCCGACTTCAACGCTGGCTCAAAGATGCGGTCCGACAACTCGTTGCCGTGGCGAATTGCACGCTTGCCGGGGAAGTCACCCATATACTTCAGGATAGGTGTGAAATGTCAAGGAGAAAATTTTGCCTGCATGATATGGTGATGAACGCATCTGATACAAGATGACAATATACATGTACCCATACTTCTCTTATGACAATTCTACCTGCTAAATGCTATAAATAATGTTTTCATGGCATGCAAAACCTTTCATTGGCTTTCACAGAAACAAGTGTACACGTGTATCTGCGCCATGTTTATGTTAAGAATGATGAGGGCATTAAGTTGCCTCTAAAGCAATGTGTTTGAGGCTCCTTAATGCCCTTATCATTCTCACTGACGATTCGTTACCAAATATCTACAAATATTAGATAATGCATTCAAAGCAAGTTAACCATAATAACAATAACAGCATACTGAGAATGAGAGAAAGAATGATAGAAAGATTGAGGAGTGATAAATTGTGCTTGAAAGAAATAAGAGGAAGAGGGATTGTCTCTCTTCAGTGGCAGTGAGAATAGTGTCTGATGTTGAAAAGGATATCTTCAAAGATTCGGCAAGCCTCCATGGAGAGCTCGGTATTCTGTAGGAGCTTCTTGAGGAGAGGTTGTCTCATGGGTTCCTTGGTGTGGTTCCAGATGTTTTCCCTTGTCCTTCGCATCGCCTTCCCAATGGTACGCTTGGGTGGGGCTCTGTGACAGTGGGAAGAATAAACAACTCTTTTTACAGATTTTGGTTCCTATAAAGAGTCTGAATATGCATTAAAGTGAATAAATATTAAAAGAAAAATGGAAACAGGTTCATTACAGCTCAAGATGACACTCCTCTACTATTATTACTACTACTGCTACTACTTCTACTGTACCATAATGATGATGCTCACCGCCAATAACATCTTCATCATTATTAACATTATCATTATAATTATCTTCATACTACTCAACTTCAACATCATCTTTATCAGAAACAAATCAATGTTGTCATCATCATCATTAGTAATATCAACATCATCTTCATTATTGCTGTCACTGGCACTATTGTCACTGTTATCATCATACTCCAATTTAACATCACCTATATCAGGCATATCAATGTCATCATCATCATCATCATCATCATCATCATCATCATCATCATCATCATCATCATCATCGATATCAAAATCATCATCATCATCATCATAACTACCACCACCATCACCGCAAGCCATTGGGTCATCCTGGCAGATGTACCTGAAGTGATCTATAGAGAACTCTTCTAGGGAGTGCTGTTTGTTGGGGATCTCCTGGCTCATGGCTAAGTCGGCTGGACCAATGGTGCGGTCGGTCATCTCACCCGGGTGCATGGTGAACAGAGCCTGGGTGTGGAAAGTAAAACAGTTGAAGTAAAGTTCTGGACTGATGAAAAGATGATGCATGGTATGGAGGAGAAAAGCACGCTCCTGTATAATACATCCAAAGCAAAGTCTAGCTCATTGAAGGGTGGACTCTTTGAAGTGAACAAAACAAAATATAAAACAAAACCAAAAAACAGCTACTTCTCAAAATAACTTGCATGCTGAAGATATGAACATTCACTGTATGAAACTTTTGTGAATTGACTGAGTGGATAAACTGTATGGGATTGCTTTGTAGTTACTCATTATAGTGACTTAGTCTCTTTACTGTTCAAGTAATATGTTGTTAGAAAATACAGCAGATGAAATCATAAGAACATACTGCTGAACTGATAGCACCTTAAGTCAATAAAATACTACATGGCCACTGCAGAGAGTGACTGGACATTAGCCTGTCATCATTGTTGCCACCAGGGGTGGGGTGGAGTGGAGACAACAACACTCACCACAACCTCTTGAGCAGGCTTGGTCTTGGTCGGCAGGACGTAGACGCACTCGGCGGGGAAGTCCCCCTTCTGGTTGGTGCGGTCATTCTGGCCGTAGCACCAGCCGCTGTTCATCCCCTGCTCACCGTTCTCCTGCTCTAGGATGATGAGGTCGCCTCGCTGGAAGTTGAGGTATGATGACCCTTGACCTGTGGTCAGAAAGGAAACCAATCGATGCTTGACCTCACATATTCTCAGATCAAAGAGCAGGTGATTCCAGCCTTACACTTCTTCTCTCATCATGGTGGACAGTCATTTCTAACCTACTTAAATCGATTGTTGATTCACCTCTCCAAAATTCTCAAAAGAAAACTGATACTTTTCATGGCTCATTAAAAAGTAAGATGTCTGTATGGAAATCATTCTTTGACCTACTGATGTATGATTAAGCGATAACAAATTAACCATTTATTGAATTGATATATTTCATGATACAAAAAGCAAATAAAGAAAAAAAAACTGATTCCATAAGTGAGTGGAATAATGAATAAAGAACAAAAGGTTGGTGATTAATAACATGAGGACAAGCAGAAGAGAACAATGAAGAAAAATCAAGTGTCATACTTTGCTGCTTTGGGCTGTCTTGGAGCGCCACCACGTATCTTGACCGCTTCTTGAGGCCGTCCAGGAAGTAGACAATGAGGTCTCGGATGTCCTCAGCATTGGACGAAGTGAAGGTGAATTCTTCCCCCTTGACTGTCAGTAGGGTGAAGCTCTGTCCATGCAGTTTGCCAGTCCTGTGGTCAAGGGGTAACAACGAGACAAGATGACCAGATAAACTACTGTTGATAGGCCACTATTTGCCACTGTGAGGTGATATCTCTACCATACACGGATATGGGTATGTACAGTCAGACCTGTCTATAGTCACTATCCAAGGAAGAAGAAAATTGTGGCCATTACAGACAGGTGGATGCTAAAGACAGAGTCTTATCATGAAGTTGCTCTAAGGTGTGTGTGGTGTTTTTTTAGCAGCTGTATATGGCACATGGCCACTATAGACAGGTGGCCGCTAAGGCAGGTTTGACTGTATGTCACAACATACACAATTACAATGGTCCTCATTTGAGACACACTACCCTCTTTTACAGTTTAGATGCTGCCAAGCATTGACCGCTCAAAATTTGCTCACTAAACCTATAGAACTGAATAGACAAGCAGATGGCTAGATGACAAGAAAGATATCTATTTCACCATTAACTGTAGTTGATAAATGCTACACCTTAACTGTCAAAGAGTCTATAAGTATTTCTCTTTTGTTAGAAAAAAAGTCTCAAATTCTTGGCTCAGAGAGAAAGGTTTGCTCCTTTGGAGATGAATGGAGATGCAAGTGCTTACAGAAGGACGTTTATACTGCATTTAAAGGTCCTGTTTACCTTTGGGAGCAGTGATTTTAAAAACGTTCAAGATATCACTCTTGATGCATATGTGTAGGTCAGTTGTATCACAAAACATCCTACCATATAAAAAGTTTGCAATAAAGCCAAAAACATAAGGAGATATCACTATTTAAATCATAACTGTAGACAGTTTAGTCTGGAAACATTTTTATCATAACAATTGCTATTTTGAGTATTTAACAATACTTAACATCGAATATACTGGTTCAAATTTTTACATTGGTTGTTTTTTTCCTAACTCACACTTTACAACTATTTTGAAGCACTAATGCTGAATTTTTGTTTCATCCGCAAATGGTAAATTATGCCTTTAATTTAATTATGCCTTTATTAATTATACCTTTTATCAATTATACCTTTAATTATGCCGTTACAGAAAACGATGAAAATAATATTGTTCTTTCTTTTTCATGAGTATATTGCTCACCTGCTACTGGACACCTGGGTGATCTCTGGGAAGGACAGTTCAAGTAAGACCTGCTCGAGGTCGTCAACCACGTAGACACCCGTCCAGTTGACGGCGATGATGACCTCGTTCTTGGGGAGGCTGGGTCCGGAGAACTTGTAGGCCTCGTAGAAGCGTGAGAAGAGGAGTGGCCACCTGAGCTGGGCGTACCGGACCACGTCTTCCTTCACCAGCATGGGTTTGGCATGGTCCTTCACGTAGTAGCTCTGTCAGAACACAGCCAGCATAGACAAGAAGGGTAATTAATTCAGCTAGAGAGGTTTAACACTTTCTGTGTCGGGGACTTTGGACAGTGTGTACAATGCTATGGGGTCTATCAGCACTCAAAGTATACAAAGACTTAAATCAAATGGCAACTTACATCATAAGAAGTTGGTTATGTCAATTGAAACGAAAAAAGGTGAGCTAAAATACTACTGCAAATCTTCACGATTTGAAAGGAGCAAAGAATTTGTCAAATGCAATGCTGTCCTACAGATGTATACACTATGTATAAAGGCTTCTGAGAATGATATCAAAATATACATAATTCATTTCAAAGCATCCCCAGTGTATCTTCAGAAAGCAATAGCACATAGATATCAATAGGAACAAACATACATTACTAGTAATCAGAAAAATTGTAAATAGAATCTTCATACTTTTTCATTTTTCACAAGCCACTCAATACGGTACGCATGACAAATATTCCACACCCATTCACTGCACAGAGTAATGTAATCTACAGTCTAAGGGAAACTTTCACAAGTGTCAACATTAAAGGGACTGTACAGTACTGGTTGTGGTGAGGATTCAGGTTTACAACATTTTTGGGTGAGATAATGAGAAACCTCTCATGAAATATGAAAGAGCATGTAATTTTAAGGAGGAATCAACATTTATTTGATGAAAATTGGCCTTGAAATGGCTGAGATATCAAAAAAAGCGACCCTAATAAAATCAACAGAATCAACAGAAATAGAAATAATAAAATTAAATTTTGCCTTGTTTTTACATATCTCAGTCAGTTCAAAACCTATTTTCACCAAACAAACTTTTGATTCCCCTTAGAATTGTATGCTCTTTAACATTTCATAAGAGTGGTTTCTAAATATCTCGCAAAACGCTACAAGCTGAATCTTCACTTCAACAAGTACTGTATTGTCCCTTTAAAATCTAAACAATAAAAGAATTACATGTACTTGACATTGGATGACATACAGAATATGACTTCATTCAAACTACACTGCATAATTCTTGTAGTATGACAACAGCAACATACGCATTGTATACAGTCATCATTAGCTATGTTTCTTTTTTACTTGCTCCCTACTGAACTCACATTACTGTGCTGCCTGACGATCATCTGGGCCCATCTCTCGGCTGTCTTGGCCCCGGTCATGGAGTTGTCGGGGATGTAGGAACCGACTAGTTTGATGAGACGTTCATACTGCATGTCACTCTGGTATTCCACATAGTACTGCTGGGCTGCAATGGCTGCCAAGTCCTCATCCTGAGTGAAAGGAAAAATATACAAGCACTGGTTAAGACTAGTCACTGTTTTTTTTTTTGTGTGTGCTAACTTCATGTTTGTATGAAATGTTCCAAAATGACAGCAATATTTTTGTTACAGAAAGAACAAATACACCTAATTAGGCAATCAAATTCATAACTGGGCAGTTTTTCAAATTATCAATAAATGACTTATGCCAATTATTTTCTGGCTACTACTAAAAATACTGATCAATTCAGTGCTTATTTACGTTGATGTAGGGCAATTTGTAAATCAGTTGCAAAGCCAATCATTTTGTTTGGAGTTGTAATTTGTTTAGAGGGTGCGATGACTTTGAAAGAACATCATCATTATACACATAGGTGCAATAATCATTTGTAGTAATATCATATGCCTAAGATTACCATTACTACTATCCTATCAATTATTGAAATATAGATTATGAAACTTTATCAAATGAAAGAAGACAAAGGTGCACTGCAATCACCTTGTCACATCGGTACTCTCCAAACTTGACGCCCCTCACGATCTGTTGGTAGATGAGGTTGGTGCCAACAGGGTCAGCGCCGGGTTCGTGCCAGGGGGCGAAGATCTCCTTGCGGAAGAAGAGCCTCCAGGGAGCGTTCCTCTCCTGGGCGCCTTTCTCCTTGGCGTACTGCTCGCACTGTGAGATGGCGTCCATCACGTGGTCTCCACCACTCCCAAGGGAGGACACCTTCAAACAAGATGTCATGGAGAATTGATAAAGTTTGTTGTCTTCAACTCCCTCAAGTGAATGATAGTACTTCCTCATCTTTTGTCATATTTTTGTGGAGTCATTAATGGTAATGTAATATTGCAATCAAAGTCTTTTTTTTTTTGTATGCTGTTCACTTATACAGCTGTAGATCGTTTACTGTTTCTATTGTATACTTTTCTTATTTGCAAACTTATCATGAAATATTTTGAATAACAGAGATATTGATTTTGTGTAGTCTTTTAATATTCAATCCTTGATTGAGCTGACCAATGGATGTGAAGCCATATCATGGCACTGACAGTGACTTAATGTCGCCTCTCTTTCATTCTCTCTTGAGTTTATTCATAATCTATAAGCATCCAGAAAGGCATTGTAAACATGAATGAATTGAACTGGCTTCAGCTCAGTGGTATAGTGCCTCTGCTCAGCACGCAGTATGTGATGTGGGTTCAAATCCCGAGCTAGTTCCTTCTTTTTCATTTGGTGTTCATAATGATACAGATAGAGCACAGGATCTCATCAACAGAGAGTGACAGTAAATAGAGAAACCTCTATATCACTTTTAATAGAGAAACATCTACATCACATGGCTGGACATCACTATGTAAGGATTGTGAGAGAAAGAAGAGTATGAAAGCTGAACTAACCTTCTCAAAGAGGGCGATGTAGAGGGAGAAGCCAAATTGGTCCTTGAGTCCGATCTTCTGGGCCAACAGCTGGCACAGCTCCCTGGCAGTTGTGGCAGAGTCAGCCAGGAGGGTGCGGGTGGTCCCATCCATGAAGGTGATGGGAAGCATCAGGGGGTTCTTGGTCTTGGTGGCCTGAGGGGTTACCATGGCGATGGAGACAAAATCCACCGCATACTTTTAACTTTGATTTCAAAGTCTTCTGGCCAATACATCATATTACCGAGAAATCACACATTAACTTGTCAGTCTCCTTCATGTAATTCCAGACATTGATATCAAACACACATTACAGGTCATTCATCTTTTTAAAAGAAAATAATCTGAGAATTTGGGCCAAATATGAATGAATGGAACTTGAGTTTTTTCTTGAGGTATACAATGTATAACCTGTTACGTTTTTGTAAATTAGACCAATAGCTGAATTATGATGACAACTGTATCACCACTTCAACTACTATACTACTATCACTGCTCTTACTAATTTCACCAATCAAAATAACAATCATGATAATGATGATGATTATAATAATAATAACAATCATAATTATAGTTATATTATTACTACAGACAGATAGAGACAGAGACATGAACATAGGTTCAGGATTAAGGGGCACTACGGCTTCAAGTCTAAAAATGTCTATTTATTTGATTTGATTTGATTTGATTTATCCATTCTTTGTATGGCATCATTTACATTTTTTTTATTAACATAATAAAACATAATATATACAAATATGATACTCATTATAGCTAGTTTCTACAATTTCAACAATTTTGATTACACATACATCTGTGACATAATTACAGTACATGCGTTATGGATTACCATACAGAATGGTCTCCAATAATAAGCTATAAGCTTGACCCTTCGGCAACCGATGATACAATATGTCTATTGCGTGAATATTAAATAAAACACTTTAGACAATAGCACATTCATACAAGAACTATTCTTCCCTTGAGAGATATCAGTAGAGGTCACTGACCTGTAGCTCCAGCCAGCTGGGTGGCTGGCTGCGGGTGCCATTAGCCAGGGTCCTCCTGAGTCTCTCCTCACAGTAGGCTGCATAGCCTGGAGGACCTTGAGTCATGATGAAGCAGCGGAGGAACTTCACAAACTGGAGGAGAACAGAGAACACCATCACAATCATCATTACCATCATCATCTTCTTCATTATCATCATCATCATTACCATCATCTTCTTCATCATTATCATCATCATTACCATCGTCATCATCGTCATCATCGTCATATCATCATCTTCATCATCATCATCACCACCACTACCACTACCACCACCATCACCACCACCATCATCATCACCACCACTACCACCACCACCACCATCATCACCATCATCACCATCATCACCATCATCATAATCACCACCACTACCACCATCATCACCATCATCATCACCATCATCACCATCATCATCACCATCATCACCATCATCACCATCATCATCACCATCATCACCATCATCATCATAATCGCCACTAATTCAGTTGGCACAAATATGCACTGCTATGACATAGATGAGCTCACGCCAACCTTCCCTATGATCCGTTACCTGATGGGATGCAGCCAGGCAACTTTAGACGTGTGTACGTTTTCAGTCCCAAGTTGTTAATGATCTCCTTCATCTTTCACTCTTCTTTAAATAAGTCTTTTCCATACAAGTTCTTTTCTCAGCCAGTACATAAAATCATATCTTTTAAAAGAAGACTGCACATAAAGTTGCTTCGGTAAGAACATCTCTGAAAACTTGCTCGGGCAATGTTGGACACATCTCTAGGCTGGAGATTTGCCAACCTTAATCAAGGCACATAAACTGCATTTACGTCAAAAAAAAAAAAATGAATGACAACATCACTAATAATAGTGATAGTAATGATGATGAGGACACATCAGTTTGCTTGGGGGTACAGGCAGGAGAATATCCAGTTTAAGAGATGCTTACGGTTTGAGTCTCTTTGAGGACGATGATTAAAACAATGATGACAATAAGATCATGGGGCTTCATATTCATTCCACATTCAACACTCACTTGGAGAACACACCTCTTTGAACAAAATCTTCAATATTAGTATGCTCTGATGTGTTTTGAATTGATTAAAGGATGAAGTCTGGCTGTCAAAGAGCAATTGAGATGACAAATGTGGTGACCAAGAGTGCGAAGGGGTTTGTCCTTACCCGGTCCGTGGGTGCAAAGCATCCCACGCAGAGGGAGAGGAGGATCCAGCCTCGTGGGAGACTTGTCCTTGAAGGATTGTTGGTCAGCTGTTTGCAGATCATACAGTAGATCTCATCCCTGGATTAAAACAGAAGAGATAACACCATGTGTTAGCTTGTTACCATACATGTTTGTCTCAACATCTGTGACAGCATCTAAGACAATTAAGAGGAAGCTTGTCATGGTCATAATTATGTGAAAAAAGTAAGAGCAACGAGAAATGGAACAGCAGAACTCTGAACCTCTGAGATTTACACTGGCTTTATACAGAATAGATCCTACACTAAACAATTCTTGTAATATTCTCCCTATATATCTTCATCCATGACTCAGCGAAGTACAATGTACCCGATATACTTTGAAAAAATTTGAGTCTCCCAATGTGCCTGATATATATTTGACACTTGCAGCTTATAAGTTGTGCCTCACTACCACAAAATATGCAGCCAATGTCACAGACAGCCAGTTAGAATGGCAGAGAGGGCCTGAAGTTCACCTACATGAAGCTGTTTTTGACACAGTTGTAATGCCTGAACTTTGTTACTACCAGGGTCTGAATTCAGGGTCTGAAAACTGGCATTACTGAGAAATATCCCCCATAAAACTGATGGGGTGGTAAAAAGACAGCAAAACCCCTTTTTTCTCTCTGAGCAGAATATATCATTCCAAGGTTACAAAACAGAGAGTTGGACTTTCTCTTTTTTTTTTTATCATCATCCTTTGCATCAACTCTTTTTACAAGGGGTGGGAATGTTACTTTGTCTAAAAGAAATGCTGTATTATACACAAGGCACTGACCAATGACCAAATAAACATTATGTAATCCCACATTACTATAATATATACTGGTAAAATGCAATCACACATTACTACAAATGCATGGGCAAGGAAGACACACACATAAGAGGATTCTTTCTTTCTGTCTTGATCTTCTTCATCTGGGAGGTGAAACCCACCTGAGCTCTGGACGGAGCAGGCCGTGGCCCGTAATGAAGTGGAGTTTCTCCAGATTGGACGTCGGCCGGTCGATCAGCATGCTGTTCCCCACCTCGGCCTCGTTGCCATCCTGAATGCGCTGCGCCATCTCCTGGCTGATCTTGGACTTGCGCTTCAGCGTCATGGAGACCAGCTTGCGCCGCACGGTGCTCTTGCTGCCGCGACCCGCCGTGCCAGTACCCATGTTCACCCCATCGTATGGCTGCACACAAAGCATAAAAACAATTTGTGATATCATTACTGATTTTTTCCAGCAATTCTACTCTTAAAATAGTTCAAAGCTTTATGCATATAGATACAAAAGCAGGTAGTAAAACATACAATTTAAGCCCCTCAAAGCCAGTATCAAATTGGCATAGCTATTGAACATGATTATCTCGCCTTTCGTTTCATATGATTCAATATCAATCAACAACAAACAACCAAGAAAATGAACAACTATTTTATGTTTATTCCTAACATTTCCTGGCTATACCTGTTTGTTGGTTACACCTATTAAAGTGTCATTAGTAAGAGATATAAATGTAGAAATACAGTTTCCTTTGGTCCAATTGAATGGTAGGAGTATGAATAAACAAGAAATTATCATACACTTGTATCACAATTTTGGCTGTTACAAGTGAATAAACAACTTTAACTATATCAGTTGACAAATATTTTGCACTTTCTGAGGACAAAACATTCAAATTCAGCAGAGATCGAAAGCAAGTGCAGTTATAAGAAGAATGCATTTTCAGATACATAACAATAATAATAATAATAGCTGGTTTTTATAGAGCCTTGTTAAGTATCTTCAATGCCCTTCACAGACTATTATTGCCCTGATCACTGGATACATGTAGGTGGACAGAGTGCACAAATTTATTAGACACAGAGAGAGTGAAGACTGATATAGAATGGCGTAACTAATGTCACCAAATTAGTGATTGTTCTCTTTATCTATAAAATTCAATACTTGCCAATATATGCTCAGGTAATGATAATAGTAAGGGCTCTCTTTCAATATCATGCTGAATGTAAACACACATTCCTTGGCAACTAGGGAAGAAGAGCTGTAAAGGGCGTGTGTTTGAAGAATACTCACAGCTATGTCATCCCCAGACTGCAGCTGGTCAGCTGCCGACTTGCCCTTTGACCTTCCCAACGTGTTGTAGATCTTGGTCATCACAGACTTGCCATCCTGGTCAAGATGGAAGGGAAGAGGGCAGCAAACAAATGTCTCAAATGCAGTGTTATTCACTGATATGAACATTTACCTTTTCATCACATCTTATACTTACAGAATTGTATTATTCACAAGTATTTATGACTGAAAGTGTAGTTTTTGTCATTATTTATTGCCTACTGATTTTACGACCTTTTACTGACAGTGTATAATCTCCCTTGCATTTAGCTAGGATCAAATCATTTCTTATCTTTCTAAGAACTGCAAAATTTTCAAACTACATTGTATTTGTAATGATTATATACATATTATGTATCACCAACACAGAAATTGTAGAAAGCCAAACATAAAACCAAATGGAAAACATTTGAAAAAGAATGGAAAAGAAAAATTGCTGTGCACGAAATTAGCAAACTCTGACCCCTGAACTTTGAACTCACCCTGTCCGCCATGGCTGCAGAGGCCTTGGGCTCCGGGAGGTCACCCATGAATCTCAAGATCATGATCCAGACTGCGAGGGCAGCCTACAACGAGAAAAAAAAAGTTATCGTTATCGCTATCGTAATCATCATCATTATCGTTATCTTTATCACAATCATTATCATTATCATTATTGTTATCATTATAACCTCTGCCAAGGGGGGAGGTTATGTTTTCGTTACCGTTGGTTTATTTGTTACTTAGTTCGTTCGTTTGTCCATGTGCAAAATAATTCAAAAAGTAGTTAACGGATTGGGATGAAACTTGCAGGAAAGGTTGAGAATGACACGAGTAACAAATGATTAACTTTTGGTAGTGATCCGAGAATTTGGGGGGAATTCAAGAAGGATTTTGATATTTTGGCAGGTAGGGTCAATGAACTTGGGAGTTCAGGCTGCGCATACTTGAGGTTTGCTTGCGCACACTAAAGTGCGTGCTCTAGTTTCTGCAGGGGCGAGGCACACCGTGCAGCAGAGGGTTTATGATGTAACAAAGGCTTCTAAATTGGGAAGTCAGGTGACTTTCACGACACAATGCCATAAGTACGTACATTTGGAAATCTCTCTATGGAAGAACAAGATCAGTGATGGAAATGAGCTGCAGAATTGGCGGAGGTCTGCGCTCTCAGAGTGCTTTTCTAGTTGTTATTGCAATCATTATCATTATCGTTACCGTAATCGTTAGCATCTTCATTATCATTATCGTAATTGTTATCTTTATCACAATCATTATCATTATCATTACTGTTATCACTATCGTTATTGTAATCATTATCATTATCATCATCATCGTTACCATTGTCATTATCATTATTGTTATCATTATTATTATCATTGTCATCATTTATCATCATCAACAGCATCATCATCAACATTATCACTGTCATCATCAGCATCATTTCACCATCATCGTCATCATCACCAACATCATCATCAACATCATCATCATCATCATCTTCAACATCATCATCATCATCATCATCATCATCATCAATATTTTTATTATTACACACCTGTCTGTCATTTTCATTCTTCAGATCTAGAAGGGGTTCGCTGATTGGCTTGCGGATGAAGTAGGAGGTGTGACCGGCCTCGAAGTAGGTGGCGGCAAACTTCTCAAAGCGGTACTCGGAGATGTCCTCATCAGCTTCTGGCACAATAGGCTTCAAATTGGGGTCATCGAGGGGTCGATTCAGCGCATCTAAATGCGACTGCTCCAAGTCCTGAAAGTGAGAATTTTTTAAAGTTTAATGCTGAGTTGTTCACCTACTTCAGGGATAGTTTTTACATTGACTCAGCCTGAGTTTAGTAAAGTGTGTGGGCTAAGATAAACTCACACAGTCCTTTATGGGTTCAGGTCAAAATAGAAGGCTTGGGGAAAACCATACTGAACTGTATTGATCTGTTTTTTGCTCATTTTAAAAGTCAGAGAAAGGATACATCACATGAGGTATGTGCAGCACAGGCAGAATAAACCTTGTAATTTTTTGTCTTCTATTTCTTTGTTATATCGCTAATATAAACTTTTGCGAGGTTGGAGAACTGTATGCAATAATCATTTCATATTACCCAGATCTTTGGGAAGAGATTTGCTTAATCATGGTACTCTAAAAGTTATCCTGAGGAACATGCTACAATTTGCACTGAACTACCTGTGAGACATGGTAGCTCAACAACTCATTATTAACAAATGCCATATTATATATTTTACCCAAATATTTTTCATACAGTCATCTTAAAATCCGTTGTCAGTGATTTCTAATGATCATTCAGGGTCAATGAGAGTCTGCTGATTATCACAAGTCAAGCAGTGAGAACATTTCCTGAAGAATTGCAAAAATGGTTGTACTCTTAGAGCATCACTGCTGAAGGGAACTTATGTCTATAAATACCTCAAATCCCCTTGGAGCCTGTCCTACTTCATCGGAGGTGATGTTACCGAAGAGGGCATCGACTACCTCCTCATCGGTACGCGGCTGGTTCTTGTTCCTCTCTGCCTCCTCGATGGCCGCCACCTTGGCCAGACGTTCTGCCTTCTCACGCTCCTCCTGTTCCTTGGCTCTCTGCTCCTGCTCCCTCAAGGCAGCCTAGAGAAAGAAAGATAGAAAGAGAGCATCATTATCAGGACCTTTCTTCTCGTCATCAAAGACATCGTCAAAATGTGCATCCCTCTTCATCATCATCATCCTCATTATTATCCTCCTCCTCATCATCATCATAATCATTATCATAATCAATACGTTATTCCTTCTCATAAAGAATGATGCACAAAAAATACACATTTAATCATGCAGGAAATAACAAGAACACATGTGAATATTCCCTTCAAAACAACAAGGCCTACACTGTTGTATAATTCAACAAAGTATTGACTTTTCCAGTGTGATGTTAACTGATATAGATTTCAATATGATCTGATGACATGACTTCACGTTCGAGTATCGGACAGCAAATTGGATTGACGTAAGATTGAGGTTTGAGACAGAGAGTACATGTATGTATACAGACTTCGTTACATGAGAGATTGGCTGTCTCACCTCAGCTCTCCTCTGAGCTTCTGCTGCAGCTTTCTTGGCTCCGAGCTTGGCCTTGAGCTTCCTCTCTTCTTCCTTGCGTATCCTCTCAGCTTCGAGCCGCCGTCGGTGCTACAGGATCAGAGGCAGAACAAGGACAGGTGACGTAACATAAATAATGACTACCAAAGGAGGGAGTGCTCACAGTGATCTACTCAGAGGGTTTGAAATGGAATTGGCGAAAGCTAAAAGTTGCATCCTCCCCAAAAGGAGCATTTCAAACTCTGAGGTAGATATTTTGGCATGTTCCCAGTAAAATGAATATCTGTTAATATATCACATGGGCTAGGCAGACTACATTAAAAGCTAACTCCTACCTTCAACATGAATTTTTCCATGCTAGACGTTGTAATGGCCTCATCAAAAGAAAAAAATTGATATAATTCAAGCCGTTTCTGCAGGGAATTGCCTTTAACATTTTTTGATAAGCTTGACGACTACCGGTAGAGCCATCACTGTAAAACAGAATGCAACAAGTAGAACTTACGCTACCACTCTGCATTTCTCAATATTAATTCAGAGACTCCACAATGTTGGGGACAAAACTGCAAACCTTCCCACAAAAATGAGGCAATGGTCAGTCGCTTATAGCAGTGCTGAGATAATTGGAGACCGATCACACAGCTTCACAGCAAGCGTAGTCGCAATTTTCAATAATTATCCATTAATCCTCTCGCTGTGACATTTCTGTAACAATGAAACAAGTGCAATCTTCAACCTGCTCACACAAAGACACACCCTCAATTTGCAGCCGTGATGATATAGAATGACCACTTAATTACACCATGATTTGTAACCCCCTAATTTCTGAGTTGACATTTCTTGCTTGCCCTGGCGTAGGTGCAGAGAGCAATTCCGAAGGTCACAATTTTGTTACCAGCACAAGTTATATTTGCAAAACCACCCTCTTAGCGCTTAGTAACGTCTGATTTGGATGTTTGTCCCCTTCATTCTTTATGATGGCACACTCAATAGTCCTGCCTACTGCAATTGAAATGTGCAAATATTGCGCATCGCGGATTATGATTGATGTGAAATACGAGATTACGTCAAGCACTCCGTAAGACAAAGTGTAGATCAAACTTCAAGATTTTCTGAAGTCTTCAACCAATCGACAACAGAGAACTACAACATCTTAACACACAACATCAGATATCTATTTATAGCCACATCAAGGTATATTTGCGACAGGGAAATACTCAGTGCTTATTCCACGCACTATATAGAAAGGCCACTTATGGCATTTGCTACAAAGAGCACTAATTGAGACCTTTGCAATGGCATCATACATTTTTAGCACAATAGAGACTGTAAGAAATTAACTAATACAGGGTACTAGAGAGCATGTATACATTCAATAATTTCTTAAAGAATATTTTTCTTGGCCAAGACTTTGTTGGATCTACTGTATACACCAAATATTTCACAAAGTTTTTATTTTCACAAATTTCACCCAGTTTTTATTTTCGCGAATTTCACGGGTCAGGTGCTATTCCCGAATTTAAAGACACACGAAAAAATTGACTCTGACCCCGACATGAATGTAACATGCACACATACATTTCTCCATTCAGTACTGTATTCCCCAATCGCAAAATCGAGATCGCAAAATCGTCTGAAAGTTCCGATTCACGAAAATGAGACTCGCTAAATATATGGCATATATAGTATATTTCAGTTTGTTGGAGATCTCATCCATTTATACGGAAGATGATTTCTCATTGCCAATTTCCACATCTTTGACAGCAATTTCTCGCAAGAATTATAATCATATGCATCTTTAAGGAATTATGGAAAAAGCTGCAATTTGCATTCACAAACAGAGCAATTAACCTGTTAGGCTACAATATTTGGTGAGGGTGTTTCCCTCTCTGCATGCTTTAAGCGTGGCTGTCATAAACAAGGCCCTATAAACATGACGGAAGTCTGCTGTGTGTACTGGATGAATGTGAGAATACCTCTGTACAAACCAAAAGAACATGTGTGTGTCTATATGTCTGTCTGTGCACTTTAAATTGTCATCAACAAATATTGGCACGAAGGAAATAGAAAACATGTTACCATGATGATAATGACAGCAATGAATTGTCCATTGCTAACAGGAATCCTGGTGGGCACTGTGCAGAGTGTACAGAGATTTTGGAGTACCGGTATTGTACCAAATGGGAGGACAATTTGTGATAACTATAAAATGTAAATACTGAAACGTAATTGGTCGCAAATGCAATCACATGATCTTAGCGCGGCAAGAATCAAAATCATTAAACTGAAAGCAGTACCATAAATTCGGGTTATAAGATAATTTCAGAATATGAGCGGCTGTCAATGTGGTTGGAATGAAATGATGTGTATTTATGAAGCCCGAATAGGAAATGCTGCCTTTTGTCAGTCGTAATAAAATATCGTAATATAATATGCTTTTCATCTTTTCAAATATTTGGGCACAGACAGAACAACCCCTGAGGAGAACAAAAAAAAAATACAATTTTTCAAATCATAGACCAAGAATAGGTCTGAAGATAATTTTTCTCAAGAGGAAAATGAAAATTGATGACTTTTTGTGTACAAAATGAATAAAAAACTGCTCAACACCTAGATGGCAAAGAGATACCAAATTGTCTTATTTTCTAAGTTTTTATAATTCATAATTTTGTGTGGGTGTGTCTGATGTTTTTCCCACTGCATGGTCCCTTTAATCTTGTCCTCACAAGAAATAACCACTTCATACATGATGCAGGATGCTACATAACTTTTATTTTACCACTTGCCTAGTTGGGCAAGCAGATTTTCAATTTTGCTGCAAAACACTTGCTCAAACATTCATTTTACTTGCCCAAAAAGAAAGTCCAAAAATATAGGAAATAATATAGAAAATCATGTGTTCGTCAAGAGTTTATTAAAAACACAGTCATTGGAATAAACAGCACACATTGATTCGCACACTTAAACACAATGGAGTAACAAACTTGGTTCGATCAAGTGTTGCTATTGCATTGCATTGGGGCTTCTTCAAGCATGTGTTGGAAAGTTGCTGAAATATGTAAAGTGCGTTGCATCTCATCACTAAACAGCCATTAATATCTTTGGGCTTCTGTATGGTTAACTTTGTGAGTTTGTTGGGAGGAATAAGTAAAGAAAAGGAGGCTTCAAAACTTTCTGCTTGCTAAATTTGGGCAAGCATTTTTCTCTCATTGTTCAAAAATACTTGCCCGAATTTGATTTTCACTTGCCCCAGGCAATCGGGCAAGTGCTTGTGTAACACCCTGCATGATGTATTTTGAGACAGCAGTGCCGAAAGAATTTAGCAGATACAATATCTCTCTAGGAATCTCACCTCAGCCAACAGCTTCTTGTATTTCCTTCTGGCCAGCACCATGCGGAACCCTGCCTGAATTTTGATGATGCTTGCTCGGTACTTCCTGACGGTGCGACGCACCAAGAAACCCCTTGCGTGAGCCTGTCGGATGAAAACCAGAAACACAGACATTATAAAAGTGGACATGTTTTTAGCATTAGTATAACATGAAACTAGCGCAAAAATTTCAGTGCACATAACCTCTTGTCTCTTCCTTGCATACATCATACTACTGTTAGACCGGAAATTTTGGCATATATTTTACTTTCATGAATTTCCCTTGAGAAAAGGTTTGCAAAATTAAAACGCATACAAATGTTCTTGTATACTCTATATGCATCGCATGCCAGTGGCAATTCACAAATATTTCGTGCCGTGAAAAAGGCCGTCAGCTCCAATTCACGCAAATTTCATGCTGCAAATATTTCATGCCGCAAAAATTTCTTGCTTTATACTCCTATGATATGTTTGTTTATGCCCTTCTGCAAATCAGCCGGCTGTCAGAAATCACTGACAGCACATGCACAAATGAAAAAAAAATAATAATAAATTCTGAAAAGTGAATTCTGACTTCAGAATGATATTAATCAAGTTGGTCCAGAATCAGAAGGCTGTTAGCTCCACAGACAGCACAGGGTGAATAACGTCTTTCGGGTGTTCAGTTGATTGACTCAAGTTGGACTTAACGATCAATAATTTTGTAAAACATTGGCTTGAGACCAACAAATAATTCCTCACCTGGAGACCCCTGACCCTCCGACGCGTGAACTCGTAGCGGTAAGCCAGAATCCTCGCACGCAGCACAGCCTGGAGTCTGAGGTAACCTCTCTTCATCTGCGTATACAGAACACAAGAAGACGCATTTATGATGGTATTATTGCCAAATACCTATAGAGCTACTACATTTGCATTGACCCAAAATGAAAAATGAAACAAGCATAGTACTGCAATTTATCATATTCATGTAGAAGCCAAACAAACTGCTTGACTAACTTGTCACACCTCTGGCCAGACTGGAATGATTTTCCACCAATTCTGACTAGTTTAATAGAAATCTTTCCACTCTGTAGTAAGCTCTCTTCCCGCCAATCCCTCTCAGCTCCCCCCCCCCCCACCTTTTGCCCATTTACTGCAAAGTACATTAACCCTAATCAGGATGGCCCCCCCCCCTCGACGTTTCGCGCAATATCTTCGCAGCACGATAAGCTCCTGCCGCGATGTTTCATGACTTTTTTCTTTCAAGTATCGCGCAACTTTTGAGACCAAAACTATTGCGCCCGCGCGTACCGTTTTGACGCGACGCCCGTTCGAAAAAAATTTGTCAACCCCAAAATTGCTCAAAAACGTGATTTTGTGTACAAATCCAATGCAAATTGTGTTTTTTCAACTAATTCACATAAAAATTCATATCTTGACTTAGAATGGACGAAATTAATTTATTTTAGCATAATAAAGCTTCAAAAAATGTCTCTGACAAATTTTGGCCAAAAAACAAACAAAAACAAAAGGTCGAAAAATACGGAAATACATAAAAAATTAATTTCGATACAGATTTCTTGTTATCCTATGTCTCAGGAGAATGATACAAGAAACATTTTTAAAAAGAAATTAGCTTAATTAGAGCATTAATAAGTGATTTAGAGCCCAAAACTGATTTTATGCATAAATTACAATAATTAATTAATATAAAATATAAGAAAACATTTTCGGAGAAAGCAACCATACATTTTGATAGTATACGTCGCTGGCGTCGCATGTGCTGATTTTCAGCGCGATCACGCGTTCCATAGGTGAGTATTCCGCACCTTCCCCCCCCCTAGATATAGCATAGCCAAAAAAGCCCAGCCTGATTAGGGTTAACCTAACACCGCCAAAGGGGAGGAAGGTCTCGAGCCTCAGTGATTAAGTTTGCCTTTTCCTCCCCTGGCAACCAGCGGCATGCAGGTCAAGAACTTAGGAATGATAATTTTGTCTATAATAACAATAATAGCACATCCTTACCCTAAAGAATGTTCTGTATCAATAAATTTGGTAAGGCTAGAGAATTCAAATCCAATTTGGCAGACCAATGAAAGGACTTCAAATTGGAAGGTGCATTAAAAAAAAAATCAGCAAATTGGTATGTAAATTGGGCTTTTCGGTCAAATACCCCTCCCCCAAAGAAGAACCCGAACGCCCAATATATAACACACAGATAGCTTTGAGAGGAATTCAAATACTGTTCAACACACATTCCACATTTGAAGTCTTGATAATTTGACTTGCCCTCTATCATAAAGACGCTATGTCCTGAAAATTTTTGAAAATGCCCCCCCCCCCCCCGCAAAAAAAAAAAAAAAAATTGTCTACTTAAGAGAAAGAATGTGTTACCTTGAGGTAGCGGATCCTCTGAGCATACTTGCGCCACGCCTTCTCGATGATGATGGCGGCCTTGCGCATCTGGATGAAGCGGCGGCGGTAGAACCATCCCCGGAAGACTTTCTGGATGGTGACACATTTCGCTGTCAGCGCCTTGTCCCTCTCGTTCTCAAGGTACAAGTCTTGTGCATCCTTTGGGAGGGAAGACAAATAGAAATTAACCCTTTGCATGCTCAGGCACTGTGTTTAACTTGCTAACCTTCTTTTTTATCAGCATTCACTCGTCACTTCAAACTTGATGTAGTTTTTAACCTGTAAGGGATGAGCTGATTTTGCTAAAACACGCATTTCTCATATATACTGGCCAGAATATAGCCTACTTGCAGAGTAGTCTTCAACAGGTTAAGTTATAGCAAACCCATTTCACTCGGGTGTAACAATGTGCCTCTTTACAACAGGAGGCCATGGTGACACAATAGGGATTAGGGGGATTAGGTAATCTCTATTCACGGACAATTAGTTTCACGAGGTCTCTGCCAGTTGACGAGGAAAGCACTCAAGCTTGTGTGTCAATTGATGAACAAATTTAAGACATTATTGTCCTATACTCATCTTACTTTCAATACCATCATCAATGCTAGTAAAAATTTGCTGTATTAGAAAACAATAATTCACAGCAAGTCTATACACACCTCTGTAAAAGTATGTTTCTCTTAACACAATCAAATCCCTTCTGGTGAAAATGAGACCATGAACAGAAAAGATCAAAAGCACTCTTTGAAATCATGAAGGGATTTTCATGATCTACTCGTATAATATCTAGCTTTATAAAATGGGTTCAAGAATGTAGCCAATAGGAAGTGCTGAAATGAGTCACATGTGCTTTGGTTATTCTAGTCCCATCGCACTGCGTGTTAAATCCACCGTGGTTAAATCCTATTGCCGATCGTCTGTGCGCGGGGCGGCTCCTTTGAATTGCATGCATACATACAGTACGCGCTGTCAATCCTGTAAACAACTTCTAGTTCGGGCTGCCGGCCGGCCGGCCTTTCTTCCCTTGTGCATAACATGTGTGGCGTACGTATACTCTTATATAGGTACACTTTGTACAGTACAGTAGACCAAGCGTTGTGGGACCGGACGCGTACATGGAGTCACTTTGAAGGGCAAATCCAACGATTTAGCAGGTTAATTCTCACGCCGTTTTCAGAGTATGTTGTCTAGTAGGCCTATATGAGGAGTCTATATCAAGTCTTCACGGTAAAGGGTGCATATTCTATGTAAAATAAGTAAGTTTTCATGCGGGAACTTAAGTGTCCGGAAACCCAACCCCCCATCATACTTCTACTGTATGTGCGGGATTTCCGAGTGCGACGTGCGTAAATGTTTGGGACGAACATCTTCGGACGTCTTGACCCACAAAGGTACGTGAAAAACGCTGAAAAATGCTGTTAGTTTTCGGATTTTCGACCCATTTTATAAAACAAATGATGCACAGGATTATTTCGTGCCGTTAGTGGAGGCGTAGCTCACTCTCGGGTATTTACAATGTAGTGCAACATGCACTCGGCTTCAGCTCGTGCATGTTTCACAATTGTAAATACCCTTGAGTGCACTATATGCCTCCACTAACACACTCTATCCTGTGCATCATTTGTATATCAGTATAACAGGTGCTGACCTATCTGTACATTGTATGTTATGATTCCAATATTCTGTTCATAAAAATGTGTCACTTCTTTTGACCCATTGAGGACGAGTCCTGAATGTACTCAGGCAGTTGTCTATGGGAAATGCGTGTTGTAGCAAAACCCGTCTTCAATGGGTTGAAGAGCAGACTAATTTCACAATGTCATGTGGCCAGTGCAGTTGGTAAGAGTTATCAATCTGGTATTGGATGTTACATCCATAAATGAGGGACACCGAGGATGTCCTTGAGGCCCACCTTGAGGAAGACCTTCTTGTGACCGAGCTGCCAATCCTCTCCCTGGAGGTGGACGTTGCAGATCTTTTTGCTGGCAGCACGGCAGTCCTCCTTGGCAGAAGGCTTGATGCCTGGAACCAGCATCCGGTAGCGGTCGATGAACTCGGAAAATGTATGCCTGATCGGGTAGCCTGCTCGACGGATCCTGTAAGGCGATAAATTTATTCAGTTTGTTCAACCAATGTTACTTTCATCTTATGATCTTTACCCTGACCTGGATTATTGTAATGTTTAAAGGGATGATACATTATTGGTGGAGATGCAAATTGGGCTTTTAACTTTTTGCGAGATACCGAGAAAACACTTATGAAATGGTACAGAGCATACCATTTTACGAGGAATTCAAAGTTTATTTGATGAAAATCGGATTTGGAATGACTGAAACATCCAAAAACAAAGTAAAACAAAGAGATCGTAATATAATGAGGGTCCTACACTTTATTAGAATCACTCTATTTTGGATATCTCAGCCATTTCAAAACCAATTTTTTTCAAATAAACATTGAATTCCTCATGGAATTACATGCTCTTTCATATATCATAAGAGCTTTTTCATTATCTCACCAAAAAATGTTAGAAACCTGAAATTAGGTCTCAACCAAAACTACACGATCCCTTTAAAGTGCCCACAGTCAAAACATTGGTTTCGAACCATGAAGAGTTCCTTCAAGTAAAAAGACTTGCATTGCATTCTTATTTGCATAAAGATAGAGATCTACTTCTTTTTGGAATATTCCTGTACTTAATAGTCAAAGTGCACTCGTAACTGGTGAGATGCAAATATTGTAAGAGTTTTCCAAGCTAAGAGTGGGATCAAATCAGGTTGCCATAGCAACCAACAACTACTGCGAGACAAAGATATTTTCTCACCTGATCGTTTCCATCATGCCGGAGTACCTCAGCTGTCGCACAACCAAGTCTCGTTCAAACATCTGTTGAGTAAACGAGACGATGATGTTTGACTTAAAAAGCGGATAGATGAAATGCACAAATCTATCGTTGTACCCCTGCTCAAGAAAAAAACGTAAGTAGTGTACTTACTGTGTTTGATGATTGTATTAACAAGGTATGTGTGTCTGTATAATGTCTGTATACTACACATTTCTATGTCTTTTCAAGGTATCATTGCTAGCAGTTGCACTATACAGATTTGATACAGCAAGTATCATATGTTGATGTCTAAAATAAAGAGAAAAGGTATATTAAAGGAATTTTAATGATATCATTGATTTGATTTGATGTATTGTTTCTGCATGGTGACATATACAAGTAATTACATTTCAATAAATGAATTTCAACTTTTAACTATTTTACTTTCACTTTCCTACGTGGGGCTTCATCCATCGCTTCGTACAATGAAAAGTTTTCACCATTAAAGCTAATCTTGGTTTGAAAATTGATTGAACATTTAGACTGCACACAATGTGCTATAGCATTCCAACATACACACCAATGCCAGTCATGTTTGAGGAATAACAAAAAACAAAAACACAACACCAATAAAGCATATGGCTAGAACTGAGAAAATGCTTTAATCTCTAAAACCTTCAGATAGATTATATAACACACTTCTGGGGGAAAAAAAAGGAGCTGCTTTGGCTATATAAGCCCTCCTCTCATCACTCACATTTGGCTTTTTCTGCTCGTTTGGCTTGATACAGCGGACAAAGAATGGCTGGCAGGCATTGAGCGTGGTCATGAGGAGATCGAGGGACTTTTTGAATTGTGCCCCCAGTGTCGGAGACTTCTTTCGGGTCTCCGTGGAGCCAGAGAGATCGCTATTGAAGAGGAGCTTGAGGTACTCGTTCTGGCTGGTCCGGATGAGCTGGATGAAGTCGGGACTGAAGGTGTCGCGGTTCTTGTCGAGGAAACCTAAAAACAAAAACAAACACATTTTTTTTTTCTACTTGCCAAATTTATCCTAGAACAGTTTATATGTAACATTATAGGCACAATGTAGGATTTATTGCAAATAACATCGATGCAGGGCAATTTGTCAATCAGTTGCAATGAAAAAAAAAAATACCTCGACAGAAGAATTTCATGAATTTGAAATGTAGGATTTGCACTGTCAATGTGTTGACTCATGCAAGCATGATAGAATTTTACATTCTTGAAGAATAAGCTACATCAAACTTCAGTTGAAAAATTGATGGCCAAAAACATAACTTAATTTGATGAAGAACTAGATATATCGCTACGGCGACTGATATGCCTCCGCCATAATGCATGGTTCTCCTAATAGGTCTATAGTACAATGTCTTGACAATGTGTGATGACAGTTTCAAACAATTGGCAAAATATTAAAATGACAGGTTTGACACAAATGTGCTGAATGTTCACTTTCCTAGAACTAGGTTCAATTGGATGAATGATTAAAATGTCAGAGTGCAGGTATTTGGGGAACTGATGACTTTTACTTGACTTTTGACCCTTTTATAAGAGTATGCATTGAGTAATTTTTCAAGGTATTGGAGGTATATGGAGGAAAAAGTGCAATTCAGCACTTTCACTTGACCTTTGACCTTTTGACCTTTGACCTTTTGGCAAGAAACTTCCCACAGAATATATATTGGGTAAGACATGTATACATCAAGTTAAAAAAAAACCTTCATTCATTGCATAAATATAAGGAAAGTAGTGATATTTTGAGGAGTTGACCTTGACCTTTGACCCCCATGACCTTTGACCCATGACCCCCAACTTCCCTAGATAATCACTGCCCATCAGTACAAGTATATATACTAAGTTCCATGAAGATACCTTGAACCATTTGCGAGATATGGAGAAAAACATGAAATTTCAATTTTTTTTCACAAAATAACCTGTGACCTTTGACCTTTGACCCTCTGACCCTAAAATCTACACAAAGTATTATCCCCCAAGGATATACCCTCATACCAAGTTTGATGTAAAACCACCACACGGTTCTTGAGATATTGACAAAAACAAAACGGGACGGACGGACGGACGGACGACCCGAAAACATAATGCCTCCGGCCACTTCGTTGCGGAGGCATAAAAATCATGCTACATATTGTAAATGAACCCTACTCATTAGCAGCTTTGGATTATCTTACACATAGGGAAGCCTACCCCACACGCTATTCAACAAGTCATAGGAAATCAGAGTGAATAAACACAGGCTGGCTTACAAATGTATTTCAGTCACCAAATGATCAACTACTGCACATGCCATATAATTCATGGGGTTTCTATTTTTCCTGAGTCAGGTGCTTTTCTCAAATTCAACTCTGATCCTGACACGACAGGAAGTCCCGATTCGCTACAAATTGAGACTATCGCTACACATATGCCGTATACAGTACTCTTCCTAGAACCACTCACCAGTTGTCTCATAGTAGACAGTGCCAGCGAAGTGTTTGATACCAAACAGGGTTCCTCTTGCTGAGGCTCCAGGGATGTAGAGCTTGTTTTTGGAGTGCTGCTTGTTCAGCTTGGCCAACATGGTGATGTCAGTCCCCTAGGGTGGAAATTATGACAGCCATAATGGTGATTAATGAATCATAATGAGGAGATTTTGAGTTGAGGTCAATCACTGCACTTTGTATACGACAGCTCACTGATGACTGGTACAACAGATACAGTATGACATTGTATAGTGGATGCTCGGTCTTTTAACCCGTTGAGGACGGGCTGATTTTGCTACAACACTCATTTCCCATAGACACCGAGTATTGTGGGACTCGTCCTCAGCAGGTTGATAACATCTGAAATCAATGCTTTTCAACTGGTGGGCTGTGAAGCCATGATGTCAGCAAAAAATAAAATGAAAAATATCGAATCTTCATCTAAATGGCTCTCTAAAAATTTTGTAGGAGCCAAAGTGGGCGTCGGGTTGAAAAAGTTTGACAGGAGCAGGTCTAAACAAATCCAAATCCAGAATAATGTTCTGCACTCAAGTTATTGAGATGTAATTGCTTTCTTGTGAGTTACATATTTGACTACTTCCTTTCATCTCTTGAAATAAATATCTTCTTGGAATTGTTTCTTTCTTGCTGGCAACAAGGTACACAGGCGTACCACAATGCCGCACAACATTTACATAGCATGGCAACGTGCACCGCTGCGACTCCCCTTTTTCAAAGACTGGTTTCTACACTCCTAAAACTGTACAGATGTATTTCTGATAACATAATTAGTGCTAATGGAGGATACCCCAAGCTTACACCAACAATTCAGAGAGGTATGTATGAATTTTGGTCTTCACTATGCTAGGAAGGAGATTCGTCTATGCAAATGAGGGACATGTCTTCTTTCACTAGTGAAATCATAGATGAACTCTTCAAGAGACTTTTCGGCTTACCCTAGGAAAGCGGGATTCCTCGTCAACGAGAGCGATGATGTTCATGGGCTTGACGGCGATGAGGTCGAGGGTTTCCTGGTTGTCGACAAACTTGATGTGTTGCCACTGGATACCTTCTCTGTCGTACTCTTCCTGTTGTGGTCAAAGAGGGCAGCATACATACACATTGAATGTTAAGAGGGAATAAAGCCTTAGCGTTTCAGTGTGAAATGGGATGAGAGGTATATCTGTTTCTCGGAGGAAAAATTGAAAAGCTCTTTCATTTCAAGTATCGATGAAAAGAGAATTATATCGTTATTGAATACATTAGCTGGGGAAGCATTCACGTTTTGAAGATCCCAATTACATATTCATTTTTCTGCCATTTTATCTTTCCGACTGTATTCATTGCTGAGGGGCACTACTGCCAGGCTGGCAATGAAACCTCGTTATATGAGCATGGAAGCCTGCGGGCCTTAGCCACATGGTCTTGACCAGTGTCACATATAAAGAGAGTCTGGCAAATTTGCTTTTAGACTTGAGTTTTTAAGCCGGTGACTGGTCAAAACTGGTCCCATGATCTTCGTGGAGCCATAACCATGTCGTTACCAAAGTGCACTAATAAGCAGCGCCCATCCGCTATTTGGCTTGGTCATACTGTTACGTCTGAGTGTACATGCTAACCCTGTAACGCGTTTCATACACGCGATAACGACATGGCGTCCAATTAGTAGTTGGCCAGCCTCTCTTTATATATGGCACTAGTCTTAACCATTCAGCCATGACAGGTGCCTAAATACATATTTCAATACACATAGCTTGTATAAACATATTTAATAGATAATCAAAAGTCAACCCACCTGCTCCAGTTTGAAGATGTGTCTGACAAAGAACTGCTGGAGGTTCTCATTTGCGTAGTTGATGCACATCTGTTCGAAGCTGTGGGACAAAATTAATAGGACCAAAACTTCAGACCATGGGCCCCTTTCATGATAAACTCTTTAAAAAACAATATTACTTGCTCACATCAAAGTGTTTTGTATTTGACCCTAACATCAGTAAAAGCCACACACACAAAAAAAAGTCTGGCCTTTGTTAACTGTAATGTCCAGAATGTGCAAACTGTCTTTGAATATCTACTTCTGCCCCATTTCGCCAACACTTCATTTTGTGCGTGTTTCACAAAGTTTGTCCTCGTTTGCATCACTGTATTCAGTACCTTCAAAAGTTTACTAAAATAACATTTCATGACTATTTTTCTGTTAGAAAGGCATGATATATATGCAGTTCAAAAAAAAAGGTATCTCTCTGGAGAGCAATGTGGAAGCACCACAATACCTGCCTGAAAAGAATTTCTATCATTCTTTATTTCCTTTTAAATCCTTTAGGCATTTTAACATAAAAGTTGAGATCAGACATTGGTCAGAAGATCAAACATAAGTTTCTGAATACTCAATTCTGATTGGTTGATAACTGACTTAAAGTTGATTTTTGTGACTCATGTATGATTGCATCTTTTCATGCAACATGGCCCAGATTTCATATTCAAAGCATTTTACTGGCACTTTGCACAAACAGAATGACATCTTTACCTGTTCTTGCCAAAGTTCTCGAAGCCAAAGATGTCAAGGAGGCCGATGCTCACTCTCTTCCCCGTGTTGGGATCATGCTCCTTGAAGGTTGCCACGTTGAGTTTGTTGACGATCCAGATGAAGAGGCGGCCGTAGATGGCCTTGACGAAGGCATCCCTCATGTCCGTCGCCGTGGCGATGGAGACGGGAGAGATGATGACCTCACCAGATGCCGTGGTGGACTTGGTGGTCAGTACTTCTTCCAGAGCTTTTTGATTGACCTTTAGACGTAGCAAAAGTATACAACATTACATGATTTTTCCCTTGTACCCTCGTCCACTATTAAAATAATATGCTATAAGTCACAACTACATACATGCATATGTCTTTTTTTTCTGAATCTGGTACTAAGAATCCCCTTGTGATTATATCTTTCATCTCATTTTTCTTTGCAACTTCCACCTAATTATGTATGGAATGAAATCTAATTAAAATTACAAACAAAAACACAAAACAAAAACTGGAACTTCAGTATACATACTGATAGCAGCTTGGAGACTTTTCCAGTTTCCACATGATTGGAGAACCCTGTTGCATCCAGATTGGACTTCTCGATGGCGGTGTACTTGATGTTGCCCAGATGCAAGATGGCCGCCAGGAGCTTGAAGATGTCCCAGATCTGGTCGTCCGTGAACATGAGAACCTTCATGGCAGCACGGATCGTGGCAAAATCCTCGCGGTCGTTTCTCCCATCGCATTTGATGGTGTTGCCCTAGTGATAAGAGGCATTAATGAGATCAATGACTATTTCAAGTACAAGCATTGTCATATAATGTTTATTGGTATGATCAGTTCTACAGAGCGACAGATATTCAAAACCCATATGATGATTGAACAATCTTTAAAAAGAAATGAATTAGCAAACAAGTTAATTCTCAACAATTGGAGGAGAAAAGATTGACTACTACTATCATTGCCAACACCGTGAATAAAACCCTGATAGAAATTCCCCTGATTAACAACATCAAAAAAAGTGTTGTAAATCACAATCACAACTCCTTAAAACTCTTAAAACCTTCAACACTTTTGTTACCACAAAATCAACATACATTGTAAATCTCAGCTCTCTTTAGCATTTATCACAATATTGCAATGTATCCTTTCCGTTACCATGTCACATCATTACCATCATAATCATTCACTATCATGATCATCAGCTTCACAAAATCCCCAAACCTTCTTTGACATGACACGACATTAAATCGAACAAGTTCATGAATGGGTAGAATTTTCAATTTTTGTCAAGTTGAAAATTCTACCCATTCATGAACTTGTTCGATTTAATATATTAGTGTTTATGTTTAAGTATCATAAAGGTATTCTCCCAATTTTGTTTCATGATATGTTTAAATGTAATTTGTGTTTCCATGATTATTCTACTCGGGAAAGATATAGCCTGAGAATGCCATTAGCCCGTTTAACAGTTAGAACCCATTCAATTCGTTTTACAGGTGTAAATGAATGGAATTCAATCAGTCCAGATCTCAAGTCCAGCACTACACTTTCTCGCTTCAGAACATTATTAAAAAAAACATACTTTTTAACTGTTATCCATGTCTGAGTAGACTGCTACATGTAGCTACCAAATTTCTTCTACTGTTCACTTCTTTGATCCTGACATTGCTACTGAATGAGTGTGTTTGGTGTACGCTGTATGTGTGCGAGTGATAAGAATGTGGTGTGTGTGTGCATAGTGTAGGGCTGATAAGTTTTTTTTTTTTGTATATTTCTTTTTTCATTTTCATTTTTGCACAATATGCTATTCGGCAACTGTATTTTGTATAATTTTGTTTTGGGCCCCAACAACAAGCACCAGATGCTTCAAAGGGGTCCCGGCATTAACTTCCATAATATGTGCATGTATGTTTACACACATTGCTTTTGTTTTTACTGTGTACATAATGTACTTTTGATTTATTTTGTGCCGAATAAATTGAATTGAATTGAATTGAATTGAAGACTACTCTTAAGTACATGTATACTTAGCAGGTGTCTATCGGAAATGCGTGTTATTATTATTATTATTATTATTAT
Organism: Diadema antillarum; assembly: GCF_040938485.1. Classification (NCBI taxonomy): domain Eukaryota; kingdom Metazoa; phylum Echinodermata; class Echinoidea; order Diadematoida; family Diadematidae; genus Diadema; species Diadema antillarum. Next base: position 145,369 of record NW_027272734.1, read on the forward strand.
TATTATTATTATTATTATTATTATTATTATTATTTATTCGGCATTTGCAAAACAATACAAGTGATAACAGAGAAACAAAATAAACAAACAAAACACAAGAAAACAAAGTGTCAGGCTTTCCCTGTTGAGCTTCCCTAAGGAGCCCGGTTAGAAAAAAGCAATCAAAATCACTATGACCCTTGGGCCTCTCCAACCAACTTAAGGAATCACATCAGGGAGTAGTTGAGCATAAAAGAAAAGAAATAATACAATGTTGAATTGAGCGTATACACCAGGTGGATTATTCTACATACCAACTAAAAATATCATAGTGGCAAATGGGTATTCATTCCAACCCCTCCCGTAAAAAAAAAAAGAAAAAAATCCAGTATACAAAAAATATTTATCAGAGTACATCTCAACAACAACAAATGTCCCTTCTAACTGCACCCTCTAACTAAGTTTTATAGCACAATCAGCCCATCCTATTTAAAATGGGTTAGGGCATCCCTCAGACAAAATGAAAAATCAGGTTCACCACCATCAGTTTCCACCCCAGCAAAACTCACCTGTGTGAGGTAGTAGTAGTCTTCTGCCTTGGTGAGCTCCAGCTCTTTCTTCTCCTCCTCAGGCATCCCGGCCAAGACGCAGTAGAATATGTGGTAGTTTCTCTCATCTGGTAGCTATTTAGGTGGAGATAAAAGGGGGAGGGAAAACAGGATAAGATTCACCATACTTTCCCTATTGGATGGCTTTCACTAGACAAAGTAACACAAGCTCTAAAGATGAGAATTTGACTACACACATATTCAACCTCCCTGAGTCAATAACTGTACATACAGTGATAATCAAAGAAATTGCTCAATCAGTAAATGACAGATGGATTGATAACTGAAATAATTCATTATATTTCTAGCACAAAGGCATGAAGTGAAAGTACAAGTATTAATGTGTTCACTAAATAAGATCTTTTTCTTTAAATTTGCTCCCACAATCATAGGATGCACTCTCCATCACAACAGGTTACTAATTTTTCAAAGTTAATGCAAATCTTGAACACACCACTTGATCTAGAAATAAAAAAAAAATTGTCTAAGATTTGCTAGACATAGCTAAAATCAATCTTTTTCAATCCCAAGTATTGAAACACAATAAATACAAATATGTATTTTGCATCTTATTTCTACCACCATATAAATCATTTCATCACAAATCTTTTTAATCCCTGCCTAAGGTTTAGCCACTTGTCAAGCTTACAAACTTCTACAGGCATAACTGTTCAATACGTGCTATTTTATTTTGTTCTGCTGTAAGTATAACAATCCTATCCCTATAGACCATTTTCTGCAATGTATTAAAATTCATGGTGTTTCCTTTCCTACAGCCTTGTAACGAACCAAATCATACACCTGCTCCCTCCAATTAAGTTTGTTAAGCATGAATTCACTTCGTATTCAGAGAAGTCGTCACTGGGTAGGGTAAGCCTCCAATCTTTGTGGTTGTGAAGGCATTCCCTTGTGAGCAAAGCACTCACAAAATATGAACACATTACAAAAACGGCCTATTGCACTTCATTTTGACATCATATCGATTGCATTCCCAAGGTTTACCTGGCTGACCAGTCGAGACTTCTCCAGCAGGTATTGGTCAATCTTTGCCCCCTCAATGACCCCCCTTTCCTGGAAGTGGATGTCGATGTACTTCCCAAACCGACTCGAGTTGTCGTTCCTGATGGTCTTGGCATTTCCAAATGCTAGAGAAAAAAGAAAAAAGAAAACATATATACGTATATAGTATTATGTCTCTTCACCATGATCTACTCGTGTCAAATACTAATGTAAGCATCATTCATGCATCATGTATTCAATATCCAAGTTAATGAGATCCCCCATCTCTATTTCTCCCTCCTCTTCTTCTTCCTCCTCCTCTTCCTCTTTTTGTTCTTCCTCCTCCTCCCTCTCCTCCTCCTTCTCCTTCTCCTCCTCCTTCTTCTTCTCCTCCTCCTCCTCCTCCTCCTCCTCCTCTCTCTTTATCTACCTCTTTGTCCACATACAGCGTATCCCTGAATATTTCATATCTTCTGCAAGAGACAGGTGCAAGCAGGGAGGTGGAAAGAGACCTTCCCGCTGCAAGTAGAGCTGAAATCATTTTATCCAGCTTCATTTAAAATATTCCTGGACATGTAGAGCTGGCAATGTGGATTCTCATATGTATGCAATTACACAATCAAGGCACAGAAGTTGTGGTAGCATGGGGCACGCACGCACCTAGGCTTACACAATGTACATTGTGTTTGTGTACACTGGAGAGCCATCACACACATGCAGTTTGGCTGTGCATTCGTGTGCAGTTGTACAGCATATTGTGTTACAGACATCATATTTCATTCTATACAGCCAGGATGTACACCTGTTGCTATACATTATCTTCAAACAATATTACAATCAAATATCAAAGATTCATATATAAAAAAGAAAGAATTACAATATATCTCCACGACTGGCTGAAAAACACTGTTACTTTATATATCGGGAATAACTCCAGGACTTACAAAATAAGAAGAAAAGATGATTCAATGGGTTATGCTATGAGTCATGTGCATTGCTATGTCAGTGCGTAAATCAACTATTGTCAGGCACACTGAAGCATCTCAGTTATGGCTAATAGAAACAGTGCAAAAACTGAACAGGGGGGCATTTCATGAAGCATTTTGGTCGGATGTTTTTCTGACAAACTGTTACAAGCTACTGAAATCCTTGCATCTGATTGACTGAGAGTAAATTTGTCTGACAACTTTGTCAGACAAAATGCTTCATGATATACCCCCCAGGTCCCTGTTTTATGAAGAGTTAAAATTGATTATATAGTTGATTTCAAATGTAATTCTATGGCAGGCTGTGTGGTAAGGAAATTCAAAATCGATTTTATCTTTTGATAAAACGGGGCTGTGGTCTATATTACTGAGCTTAAGTCTTGTCAGTATTTTGAGATGATGTGTGATAACTGAGTGGCATGTGTTTGATTACCTGCGGCAAGGTGGGGGGGGGGGGGGGGGGAGTTGAGGTGGTACTACAATACTATATGTATAGATGTTCCCTGTGGGTCTGCCTGTCACCTCTACCCTACAGCCCTTGTAAATTGCATCACTTTAATGCCAGCAGGAGAATGTGGCGAAATATGATCCGGCACTCCCCCGACTCCCTGGGACTCCCTCTACATGACTGACTGGAGGGGAGATTTATAGGTCATAGGGTCACGGTTGCCTTGGCAAGGCATGCCATGGAACTTCACAACAATGCTAGGAATGCGACTGTAATGTTTGCTGCCCACAAAAAGTTGCAGGGTGTTCTACAAATCAACAAGGAAATGGCAAGGAAGCTGTCACAGGTGTGGTACCCAGAAAAAAAATAATGGAAACTGAAACTTATCTTTGGTGCCCAAACAATTAAAAAACAAACAAACAAACAAAACAAAACAAAACAAAAAACTTATGTAAATTACTTTACATTTCTTCATAGTTATGCTATATTTTCCATGTTTTCACTGACCTACTTGTATATATCATCAGAACATATCTAGTACCATATTGATCTACACTATTGATTTTTTGAAGACAGGTGCATTTATATTTCTGCATCATGTTAAAGCAAACATAATACCCGAAAAGGGTATTAATAGGAGACAATGAATAAAACACATTGTGAGCATCAAAAAACTCGAAACAACGCCTATGATGCATATCATCCAATGGGTAAGTTGGTTAAGTACCCATAAGTAGTAAATACTGTAGTTGGCCAAAGTGACTACTGTAAAAGTGAAAAATTTTCGCGGTGTTGAAATTTTCGCGCATTTCGCGCAATCAGAAACTAGCGCGAAAATAAAAGCACGCAAATATTTTTGCTTGCCATATGTTCCTGTAGTTGATGTCTTGATACCGCGGAATTAAAAACACGCGAAACTCTTCTTACCTTGCCGAGCGCGAAAAATTAGTCGCGCGAAAATATCCACTTTTACAGTAATAGATTCTTCATTTTCATTGATGAGTCATTTGTAACCTCATTGTGTACATTATTACCATAAATTGTATGTTTAATGAAGCTCTTTTCAGATAAATAGTTTTAGATCACTTAATCATTTATCCATTATATACATGTATTCGATAAGTTTTCAGATTGTTTAGACAGTTATGTGTGCTATGTATTAATGTTGATCGATGTAAACATGTATTCAAACTTTCTTGTACATACATGATTGTTGTTGTTATAAATAAACTCAAACTCAAACTCAACTCAAACTCATGTAATGAGTGGGCAGGCTCTATTCTCACCTTCCATGATGGGATTGGACTCAATGATCTGCTGTTCAATCCACGAGTGCTGTCCGCTCACCGCCGCCAGAAACTGCAGAATCAGCTTGGCACTCTCTGTCTTTCCTGCACCACTCTCACCACTGAGAGATGAAAATCAAAGAAGTCAATGATTAGTCGGGATATTACATTTATTTATTCATCTATCTATCTATTCATTTTGTTAGTTACTTACTTATTTATTTATTTACTTACTTACTTACTCATTAATTAATTTATCTACTCATTACTTCTTATTTATTTATTTATTCATTTATTTATTGATGTATTTATGTATGTATTTATTTATTCATTTATTTATTTATTTATCTATTGATTTATACACTTATTTATTTTCACATGAGCAAAACTGGTATCAATACTGTGCAGTGAGGCCTAATAGTTTTAAGAAAATAGACTACACTATCATCATCAATATTACATCCATGACAGAAAAACAACTTTTTTTAAATACATCTACCCACATAATTCCATATGGTTAGTTCTATCTTCTTCTTTTTTCAGAACACAATTAGGATTTGAGAATTGAGATTAAGTCTTGATTTGGTGTAAATACCGTGGGACTGTAAGAAGATAGAGCTCAGAGTTTAATAGACATGAGCTGGGAAGCACAACTTTTGTATGAGCCATCACAGATAGAGTGGAAAGCAGACAAAATGAAAATTGAAGGCAAAATGCAAACAACAACAAAAACACTACTTATGGAAACCCATAATTTCCTTGTTCAGTAACAATCTTCCCAGTCTATTGTCTTTGGTTTTCTAAAGTACAGATACAATCAGCCAATCTACAGATTTACGTGTAGTTGAAATGAAGTAGAAGGGGCAGCCCCAACAAACTGCATTCTAGGATACTCACAATCTATCATGTAATAACAATCAAATTTTTGTGTTTACATTTCCTTCACTTGAGCTGGGTGATAAAGATTGCTAATAAGACACATCTTCTGTGATGCAACAAAACAGAGAGATTCATCGAATTCATTTCTTTCTGATTAAGCAAAACCAGCATGTGAGATCTGTGAAGCACAGAAATTCTTTGAGTGCAGCCTCTTGCTAGCCCCTAAGTAGCCCCATATTTACAGCCCACACAAATGATACAAGGTACGTATACACAGTGACAAGAAAAGCAATGCGAACAGTGAAAAATTAGATGGGTAGGTGCCACTTACCTGATGATGACACACTGATCTCTGAGGCCCCTCAGCATACGGTAGTAGGCGTTGTCGGCGATGGCGAATATGTGTGGGGAGAGTTCTCCTATCCTTTTGTCCCGGTACGCCTCGATCTGTTCCCTCATGTAGATGGGTAGAACCTGGTAGGGGTTGACTGCTACCAGGATGGTACCCGTGTAGGTCTGTGGACAACGGAGGGGAGCAAAGGAATATTATAGGTGCTGTAATAACTCCTGTTCATGCAAAGGGAGGGATGCCAGGATTACCAGTGTTTGTACTATTAACCCGTTGAGGATCAGCTGATTTTGCTGTAACACGTTTCCTACAAACACCTGCTCAAGTATACATGGACTAGTCTTCAACGAGTTAATACCATGCTTTTTCTCCAGGGCACTATTCTAAAATTTTTCCAGATTGGCTTATCAAAGCCACATAGTCCTAAATACATCCAGAGCTTTTGGAATCGTGTAAAAAGCTATGACAAGTTTTATTTGACAATCATTGGTACACACTTCAAAAAAGTGAATGTTTCCCGGAGATCAAACATTACCCAATCTTCCCCATAAAAAGTGGTGTAAAACTAAACCAACTTGGAACCCCAGTTTGCAAGCATGGGGATTTCTGTTCATATTTGAACTTTGATAGTGACAGCATTATTTCAAAACCTTTTTGAATAACCCAAGTGTTTCTTCATCTATTACACAGCTAAGATGTTCATACAATTTTTAGAATCAAGTCACCACAATGTTAATCATGCTTTTTAATCCCATCAGTTTTTAACATCAAGGATATAATATGCTTGCCAATACATCATGCCCTGAGAGTAGAATAATTCTCTTTTTGTGTGCAGCAGAATGGTCTTCATGGATCATGGATCATGTCCATGCATTGTGCATGCATCTCATTACGATGCATATTGTGAGCGAGTGCCACTTTTATGTACACTCGCAATTGTCACACAATCCTTCCATTGCCTTTTGCAATGTACAGACCATGATAACCAGGAAAATAGGCTCAATTTCATGTCCATTCCACATTTCACTTCTGATATAAACCAATTCATCTCGGTGAATACACACATTTAAGCACATATCAAAATATGCTATGATGAAGACTTCTACCACATTCCTGACAACTGGAATAAGCTTGCTCAAGGAAACACCTGACATCGCAAGAAAAATTGCAATGAAATATATCTAAGTTCCGACAACAAATGAACTGAATAAGTTATTACTGGTCTCTCAGGGTTTTGGGATGGAGGATGGGGAGGCAGATAGAGAATATCATACAGTATGTTGCCTTTCAGGGTGCAATAAAAAACTTGACATCTGTTGAATAGGGAATTATATTTTCAATGAAAGATCTTTTTTTCCGAAGCATGCAGCACTGAAGGAAAATATTGCCTTGAGGGGAAAATATAAATCTTTAGGGACTGGCAAGTGTTATATGACTGATAAACAAGGCAATATTTGTTGTATTTCATGGTCCACATAGATACACATCATTTCATTGTAGCCCGTCCGCAGCCAGTCAAATTCTGAAATTACATTACCTGACCTGACGTCAGTGCTTGCAATATATTACAATTTTTTTTCTTTGCTGCATTAATCACGTGATCATCATTACTACCAATCATCAGTCAGTATTTAGGTAGACCATTTAAATCCACTGAACATATTCATAAACACAACTTTGGCACAAAACAGCAAACATTGTGTTATACATGCTTTGCAAGGCTGGATTAACAATAAAAAAAACAGAAAAGACCACACAAAATGATGAAAAAAAAGCAAACCAAATAAAAAGTAAAGAAATAATTGATGCTCACATAGATGAGGTTTTGTTTGTATCTCATGTGCAGGTTGCGCAGGATACCAGCCTCGTGGAGGTCTCCCAGCATGATCATGTCTTCCACTCCGTTGATGGAACTGATGTGCATCGTCCGAAGCTTCTGAGCCACGGAGTCCGACAACCAGTGCTCCTGAAGAGCAAAGAGACGGAGGGATCGACATCAATGCTCACATTGTTAGTGCCTTGTAAGTATGCATTATTCAGACCAGTTTGAAGACTTGTGCTAGCCAGAAGGTTAGGTGGGAAATGAAAAGTCAGTTATCACTGGTGTTGTGGCCATCATGGTCACTACATCGACAGTGCTACGTAAACAAAATATGGCAATTCACAGACCAGCATCCCCCACTTTAGGTAGGAAAAGAAAGCATTATATTCTCATTGGTATTGTGTCTCACTTTCATTGCAATTAAAGGACAAGTTCACCTTCATATAAATGTGGATTGTGTGAATCAACAATATTAGTTATACACATCAGTGAAAGTTTGGGGAAAATCGGACAATCCATTCAAAAGTTATGAATTTTTAAAGTATCTGTGCAGTCACTGCTGGATGAGAAGACTACTTCGGTGTATGATGTCATATGCGTACAACGATATATAAAGAAAATAAAAAGAGAATTTCACAAAACCTCACCTTTTGAAGAAAGTGCACAGTTCTTCGACTTGTTACTGACATATGTTAAGGGTAATATTATTCCCCCTGCCTTCTAAGAGAGGGAAGTCAAGTGTTTTTTTGTTATGCGAGAAAAGTGAAAATATGTTGAATTTTCTTTATTCTTTTAACCCATGAGTGCACTATTATGACAACTGATCAGGCAGGAGGTTAATATGACACACTGCTAATAACCTGGGGGTACAGTTGTACCTTCTCTCTCCATGGCAGGGCATTGGAAATGCAGTACAAGAATATACAATACATACATACATTATGGATGATGCTTCAAAATTGCTTTGTCAAAATAAAGATGCTAAATGACAATTCATATATTTCTCTATAAAGTTTGACTTACTTTTCCTTCATCATCTGTGAGCTGGAGTTGCCCTGAGTCGGCAATCTTGACCTCCGCTCCGATGGGGACTTTGAGGCCATCCTTTCTGGGGTCTTCCAACCAGACAAAGTCTCCCTATAAAAGATAAACAGATACAGATTGTAACACAAAATAATGAAAAAGCTTCATTATTCATTATCTATAAAATCTCATCCATTTTGCCGTTTTTATAAAGGTTGCCTTTTATTGACAGAATTAACATTATGCGGTTTAGAAAAAAAATGCTTCACTTTTTCAGACAATTTATTAAAACATCTGAACTATTTCATTTTGTACACTTCAACTTTAAAAACTTTGTGCAACATAACACAGCACTGTCCTCAGAAGAATATCAATGATGCCCCTATGTGACTGTCACAGTGTTTTTCTTTGGACAGACTGTAAAACTGGGCAAGCCTCATGCACTTTGTTCTTAAATCATTTGATGCATAGGCCAATTACACAGTACTGTATTTGATTAGGAAGTGTCTCGTTGGTGAGTGTCCACAAGGTTAAATGCACAAGAAGGCATTGAAGTAATACAAGTAGTCTTGCATTGTGCATGTATACTACAGTCTTAGGATTGCCAGACTCTCTCAATTTCCGGCATCATCCCGTTTTTTATTTCCTGTTTAGCTCTTGTAAACACTATACATATACATGTAAATACACATTATGCAGGTAAATTTTGAAAAAAAGAGAGATTTAAAAAAAAAATTAAGTTGGAAGACGTACTTCCGATTGAAAATGAATGCAGTATTGATGTACAATGCAACTAAATTTAATTCAAACTGCATGGAGAAAGGTTTGCATACACATACATGTATCATAATGCCATGATGGTAAGATTCTGTAACAGTGATATTGAAAAAAAAAAAGTTATAATATATCATTTACAAGCATACAGCTAACACCCTAACAAAGCCCCCTGCTCACGCATTTGTAGGCAATCAGCCGATTTTATGACACTCACACACACACAAAAAAAAAAACATACAGCTGTAACACACAAAACCTAATAATGAATTGAATATAAAGTTTTTTTATGATCACTTTGAGCACATGGGGAAGTTCACACACTTCCCCCAGTACAAATGCTGATCAAATGATCAATGACTGAAATTCATGGCCATACAGCATCACTCAACTGCACCAATTTTCCTTTGTGGTCCACAGAACGATGCAATCACCCGGAACAATTCTGGCCACCGATAGTTTCAAAGAAACATAAAAGCTAGAAGCTTGCAGGCATACCTCTTATACTGCCTGTTGTAGACACCAATCAAAGAATACAAACTGTACTAGTACACTACAATATGCAATGCACACACATTGCATAATTGTTATCATTTGTCCTGTTCTGAATCAATGGGTCTAGAAAATGAGACTACAACATGCAGATGGGCGTGTGCTGGCCTAAGATTGGCGACAGGTCTGAAGGTCATGTGATCACAAGCTCCCTGCTATCCAACAGATGCTTGGTGGGAACTTGAATGAATAATGTAAATGCAACAGGTGATTCTTCTGAGTGTAAAAGACACTCTTGAACACACAAGGGCATATCCATCACTCACTGGGCATAATCAGGGAGGTGTCTCACCTCCCTGGCATAATACACCAGTGTACAGCTCCACCAAGTATCTTATAGGTTTAGTTTTTATACTTGAAATATTGATTGCTTGGAAATGAATGATACATACACATACAGTTTGTACTACATTGTAGTTTATTCCAAACTTAGTAAGAATAGATCATTAATTGTGTTCCAGCTACGGCTGTACATATGTAGATTAAAGTGTGATAATCGCACCAGGGAATAATTTTCCTGGTATCGCATCGCAATTTGCTATGCATTATTTACACCACTGCTACACAAACTATCTTTTGTGTAGCAGTTTTCTTCCATAGAAATGTACAGGATACCATGTGAAATATTGTTCATCGTCTGAAATTGCTAATCAAATTTGAGTTGGAAAATTATTCCCTGTGCACCAGGCTGTATGACTCTTTAGATACATTTTGTAATCACTGGATAATGCAATGCACCATTAGCTAAATTATATCGTACACATGGTGTAGGCCTACAAGCTGTATACTAACAAGTTAGGGCCGACATACAATCTAACAGTGACAACATCATACCCTTGCAGCTTATCTCAAGAAGAGGATTTCTTCCAGCTACATAAATGTCATCACTATAAACTGTGAACAGATACATCATGCATTTTCTATCAACTTAGGGGAATACATGTATTTCTACATTCAGGCTCCCTACCCCCCCCCCCCCCAAAAAAAAAAAACAACAACAACAACAATATAGGCCTACAAGTAAATGAGATCAAGTCTTTAGAAATGGCACATGAAAGAAAAACCTTAACTTAGTTTAAAATGAAGGAATTTTTAGTTCTCAATAGATTGCTGTAGGCTTTAATATAATTTATAAAAGATTGAAATACAGCATTTGGGACAGACCAGAATACAAGCTAACAGACCCGGAAAATGAAAAGTGGCACATGTGCATTCAGACCCACTGAAAAGATAGACCAGGAAAGTGTATTCTTATGCCACACTGCAGCCAAATCCTTTCTATAGAATACTATCAGAGACTGCTAATGTTCCAAAGGAAGTAAAAAGCTACACATACAAATTGTATACCACTTTACATTGCAAGTGTATCTCAAAATACATAATTATTGGAAATATTCATAGCTGAAAATACTTAAAATGACCACTGGCCCTTTCAAAAAACTGATGAATCCTGTAAACACAGCTGATTAATATTAAAATCCCATTAAATTTTTAGAAGCTACACTAAAATTCAAATCAAGATTGGATTTGAGAGGTATCAATGTACCGGTAGCTTACAACTTCATGTGCATTCCCTTTAAAACAAATCCGCATCAGTCTCCATTCTTCAATGTTTCATGATGCGCTTCATGAATCCTCTACTGCTAGGTACCGTCTGTGTATACAGCTGCATTGTAATCATCCCTGCACACATTACTTCCTTCTCTACCTACATTGTACTGTATCCATGAGATGCAAATACAGAAATATACACCTGAGGACCTGTACTGTGCATTATTAACTATCATGACCCATGCACCATTCAACACTCTGGAGATGTATAGAATGCTGAATTCTCTCTTTTTCACCTGCAGCCTGCAACTAATATGCCATAATGGACTCTGTAAGGCTAGCTCGGTGCATTACTATTCAGTTGAATCCCAGACACACCCTTATCCAATACTGCAGGTAGAATGGCAGACTAACCCTTGAAGACCCAAGATGTGTGCTTTAGAAATAAATGTCATTGATGGCTCAATGTAGAAGCGCTGCCAGTGGTAATCCAGAGAGTTAACTGAGATTCAAAGACCCTAATTTTTATAATTTTGTCATAATAATAAATCCTTAATCCTCTCACTGCTCTACTTGTATGCTACACGGTGGTCAAACGTGGGGCAAGTGGTATGCAGCTTTGGGCCAAGTTGGCAATGTATCCAGGGTGGTCCATGTGCAAATTGAGCATGTTGATTGCAACATGCTCAATTCTTGTGCAACATCCTCAAAATCCAGCGACATGCTAAGTAATATCCTCAAGAATAATACTGGTGACAGCCTCAGTGAAAAGTATGCACTAAACTTGAAGAAACATAAAACTTCTAAGAAAATTTGTGCACAAAACATGAGACAAAACATCAACAATCTGTAGCACAACAAGAAATAAGTCGCCAAATATTGCGTGCTATGCACTCATGAGTGCCATTTCCTCAATATCATCACATTCAGAGCTTGCAAAATGTTCAAATTTCCAGTTGTGTACTGCCACCCTGGTGTCACTATCATGTTACACACTGTAGGTTTAGGATTAGAGTTTGGGCTAGTGTTAGGAATAGGTTCAGGATTATGATTAGGGTTACATGTAGGGTTAGGGTCAGGGAAAGGGTCTTAGGTAATTGCCCAGGGGGTAATTGCCCTAGACCCCTCCATGATGTCACTGTTGACAAGTTCCTAATGCCTTTATCAAGCTAAAGATGAGTGGCCCAAAATGTCACAGAAAGAGGTAATGAGCAATAAAAAATAATTGATGCTCCAAAAGTGTCAAGTAGTACTCGCATCACTAAATTGTCGCCTCTCTCTGTTCAATAGTTCCTCTTCCAATGTCTTCCCTGCAAATGACTGACAACCACAGTAATGACTGGCTTGTACTTTGATCCAAATGTATTCTCTGCTAATATTGCTTAAAGGTCCTGTTTACCTTTGGGAGCAATGATTTAAAAATGTTCAAGACATCACTTTTCATGCATATGTGTACAAGTAGGTCAGCTGTATCACAAAACATCCCACCACATAAAATTTTTGCAATAAAGTTTGAAATATAAGGAGATATCACTATTTTTCTCATTCAACCATAACTGTCGGCGGTTTAGTCTGGAAAAGTTTTTATTATAACGACATGTATTGTTCACATTTTGTATGTTGATGATAAGTAAAAATTACTTAACATTGATAATACTGATTCAATTTTTACAGTGGTTGTTTCTATCCCTCACTCACATTTTAGAACTATTTCAAAGCACTAATACTTGGTTTTATTGCATCTACAAATGGTAAACTATGCCTTTAAATGGTGCATCACAATACTGTGTAGCGGAACTGAGAACCTTTGAATCCTTTGCATAGTTCAATATGATTGTGCCTGCTTGGACCACTCTGTTGCACTGATTACCTAATGGACAATTGCAACACTTATTTACAACTGCACAAAGGGATCAGAGGACTTCAAAATCTGCGTGTTTATCGATTCCCTTCTGGCACAGAATTAAGGTTTCCAAACACACTTTCAGGGAGTTTTTGGGCAGTTTGTTTGTTTGTTTGTTTATTTTCCATCTGAGAAGATGGCTGGATAGCCTATATTCCACTATGCTAAGCTGATCTTCCATGGGGTCCAGTTGGGTGTGAGGCGGGACCACTTCACTGGGTTAAACACCCTGCTCTATTCACCCTTGCGATGAATGAATGAAGCGGGATCTTTTACGTGCATGAGATGTGACTCTCTCACACATGGGACCTCCATTTTACATGTATGTCCTATCCGAGGGACAGAGTGTTTTGCCTCTTGCTAGAGAAGACGGTATGATTACACACAACATTGCTCAGTCCAGGATGTACAAAGCAATTCTGATAGATCTACAATATGTACAAGGGTTAAGCAAAATCTTTCATGCAAACATACAATGTAACACACAAATTTAACCAAGTAAAGATTACAATGTACTTTCAAAGTGATACTACACTTGTAAGTAGACCATTGCAAACAGCATTTTAATTTTATACAATTTCACACAGAGCACACTACTATAACTGTATGTGCCATGTTTATAGCGAGTTCAATTTTTCGTGAATTGAGACTTCCAACAATTTCGCGAGTTGTTAAATTTGCAGTCGTGGAGTACAGTAGTGGTAAACAGAGAAATGTACACAATGCATGCGGCATGCATGTCGGGATCAGATCTAATATTTTTTATGTCCTGAAATTTTGCGAATAGCATTTGACTTGAGGCATTATTTAAAGGAGAATAGAAAACCTGCATTACATGGCCTGGTATCATTAGCATTTTCTATCCATGATATTCCTTCCACAGTCTCAACATTTTCATTGTTCTTCCCTTGTACCTGCATTTGAAGGTACAGATTGTACAGAAGACATGACTACAAGTTGAGTGCATCTACAATATAAATTTATAATCCCAAACTCCTATGGCTGGAGATATTTTTAATCAATATTGCTGCCTAACAATTTTTCAAGACACTTTTTCTCAACATAGAACCTACAAACATAAAATACCCAAGTTCATAGATAGTATTTCAGGTTGGTCCATTAGTATAAAAATTTCATCAATCAAAATGTGTATAGTAGAGCAGCCACAAAACAACTGCATATCATCTCAAATACTGTGCCACAAAAGAGTCGCACCCTGTGTGCAACGTCATGGTAGAATCCCTATACAAATAAGAAAGACTGTGGTCTGCGTGACACATATTCCCCTGTATGCCACAATGGGAGAAATATGCAACGTACATTGGCAAATGGTCTATGGGGGCAGAATAAGTGCATGTTTGGAATATTTTGGTAATCAAATCACAATTCCATTCACCCACAACTTAGTAAGTTTTGTTTTGTTGGTCATTTTTTTTTTCTGATTCAGTTGGGTAGAACTATACATATTGTGCATTCAAGATCTTGTGTCAGCTCACTCTTCTGTACTATAGAACTAGGCTGACTAACCCCTGTTTACAGTGCTTTATGAAACATTGTGCTAATACTAATAGTTTGAGTGTACCACATTGTAATTTGAGTAATTATGTAATTTGAGACAGAAGATTTCAATAGGAATATAGATAGCCCTGGTTTGTACCTCAAAAGACAGCATTTTTTAAAAGGAATTCATGTAATATCCTGATAAAGCATCTCAGGAAAAAAGAAAGCTAAAAATGTAGGTATTTTAACTGTATACTGTTACATGAAGGAGTGGAAGACATTTTGAGATGCAAACGTAGATAATTATCAATAGGATAGTTCAAACATGCCTGTCAATTAAAGTCATTTAAATATGTTATCAAACAATTTGGACATACAATGTATATCCTACAAGCATTTCAGTGGTATATTGTCAGTCACGTGTTAGTGAGGTTCAATATGCACTAACTGCATGTGATACATGTAGGCCTACAATCCGTGTATGCATGTTCTCACAGACATGTGTGTTGGTAAGTGTTGATTTCTCAAGTCTGAATTCAATATACAAATTCAATAGATCAATGTGAAAAACAGATAAAAGCAATTACCAGTGTGTGTTCTGTGTTGATACAATTGTGTGTTTGCATCAATACAGCACTTATGTATCCCTTATCAAGTATGGATGCACTAAAAGTGTGATACATATAATGTACAAACTTGTCTACAACCATTTAGTACAAACTACTCCGAGGCATTACACAGAATAGCAAATCTTCAGTAAGCCGAGCAAATATCTTAAGAAACCTTTACACTGTTGGGGGCAATAGGTTTTGCTTATTTAACGCCCATTCACAGGTCATCAACAATGCTACACCCAGTTTCATGACTACAATACTCGCATTTGCAGATAAGTGACGCCTGAAACCTGCATGGTAAGTGTGTATATATCTAGAGAAGAAAATCTAGCATAGTACAGCACTCAGATGTAACAAACAAACTCAACACTTAGAATGATGGTTTATACATACTTCTGCCTAATTGGGAGTTTGAACTACTAAAATATAGGCCTACAGTTACTAAATAATAGCAAGATGTACAAGATCCAGCATAAGTAGATATACCAGGTATTAGCATTTTTTCAAGCAGTTTACCTCTTCCGAGGTCATTCCAGTTTTGGGGTGGTATTCTGAAAATCTTCCTACGTTTCTTCCTATTTCAAGTTTCTTCCTAAGTCAGAAACTTAGGAAGTGCCTAGGAAAGACAAAATTGGTATTCTGAAATTTCTTCCTAGGCACTTCTTAATGCAAATTAGGCCATCCTTATCCCCGCCCACGTCCTTCCTTAAGCCAATACGAAATGCCGTATCATAAGGAACTAACCAATGACAGTCGCATATCACTATGACGTAGGGTCAAATACACGAGTGCGCGGCATGTCCCCTTTCTCAGGCTCATTTTGCACATTAAAGTATGTGCGCGCAATGACTGACAAGCGCGCCTATCACGATGCTTGCAGTTTGCTATTCTTAACAACGTACTTAGGACATGGGTGGAGCTTTCCTAAATATTTTCCTAAAATTCTTTCCTAAGTGCATTCTAGAATACCAACTTCTTCCTAAGTCAGAAATTTGCATATTCCCGCCCCCTTGCTAAGTTTCTTCCTAAGTCTACTTAGGAAGAAACTTAGGAAGATTTTCAGAATACCACTTAGGAAAAAATCCTGACTTAGGAAGAAATTTCTTTCTAGGAAGGATTTCAGAATACCACCCTTGGTGTGAAAAAGCAAACTTTATCCAAATGGTCACTGCCCAAGAACATTTTGTGTAGAAAGTAGTATGTAACACGTGTGTATCATGTAGGACCTTAAGGATTTGAAGGAATTTTAAGATCAGACTTGTCAAAACAGGGAAAAAACTGTGCAGTGACAGAATTGCTGGATCACAACTATGTGATTTTTACGTAAAACATAATGGTACTCTCAAACTCCACAGAAACATGTTTCAAACCATGTTCATTGTATACCTGTATATTGATAATTAGCATTTTTTTCAAAACACACTTTGAAACATGGTTCTATCTCTTGAGTTCGCTACACATCGTAGGGAGAACTCATTACACCCCTTGGTAATGCACAACTCATATACAGTGTAGTACGAAAAATGCAATGTATTGTACAATGGTCTCATAAATCCACAAGTTAAAACTCGAGAAGGAAAAAAATTCTCACAATATGTTGCATGTCTTTGGAATCAGTTCCCCACTGAAGCCCAAAACACCACCTCCCTCCATTCTTAAAGGACAAGTCCACCTTCATATACATAAGGACTGAGAGAATGCAACAATATTAGTAGAACACATCAGTGAAAGTTTGAGGAAAATTGGACAATCCGTTCAAAAGTTACGCATATTTTAAGTATCTGCGCAGTCACTGCTGGAAGAGAAGACTACTACAGTGTATGATGTCACATGCGTACAAATATATAAGGAAAATAAAAGAGAATTTCACAAAACTTCACTTTTTGAATAAAGTGCACATTTCTTCGACTTGCTGCTGACGTATCCCCCTGCCTTCTGAAAGAGAGAAGTCGAGTATTCTTTTGTTACGCGAGAAAAATGGAAATATGTTGAATTTTCTTTATTCTTTCTTTATATCGTTGTACATGTACTCATGTGACATCACAAGCTACACTGTATAGTAGTCTTTTCATCCAGCCGTGACTGAGCAGAAATTTCAAAAATTCATAACTTTTAAACGGATTGTCCGATTTTGCTCAAACTCTCACTGATGTGTTCTACTAATATTGCTGCATTCACTCAATCCACATGTCTATGAAGGTGAACTTGTCCTTTAAGAACATATCTCACTTGGGGTAGAATTGGGTCATTTTGATATCCCTATATTGTGTAAAGGGTATCATCCTACATTGTGTATTTCAAATGTGATGAATTTGTGAATTATTATCATCAAAGACTTATTTTGCACTTAACAAAGCATTGGCATTGTTTTGATCTTGCTATGTACATTGTACAACAGGATGTCCTCGATTTGTTACTTAGTGTATTTCAAATTAATTGCTGTACTTTGGAATTCTGTTGTGAACAGGGCTCTAAAAATAACAGTGTATAAACCACTTACATGGGTTTTACACTGGGAAAAGAATTATGAATGAATTATCAATAATAAACTACAATGTAGAAAAGCACTTGGAGAGTACAGACCTCTGCCCAGCCAGCAACACTGCCTCACACAACACAATTTTTCCCAAAAATAGAAGCATTTTGTTCATGCCATAGCACGGCCCCTTGCCGAGTAGAGCATGCACTTTAGCGCGCGTACGTATGTAAACCTCCAGTATGCACAGCTTGAACCCTACTACAGTAAGTTCATTGACCTTATATGCCAACAGATGAAAAATCCTTAAAAATTCCCAGATCACTACTAAAATTGAATTCTTCCTGCAAGTGTCACTTTAATCCATGCTCAACTTAAAGAGTTATTTTGCAAACAGACAAACCAACGTCGATGATCACGAAACCTCCTCCTTCCTTGGAGGAGGTACAAATTGTAAAAGTAAAATGCAATCCTAGCTGTACCCTTGTGAGTGAGAGTGGAATATGCCACTTACTTTCACTAGGATGACCATGGTGGCAGCAAGCCTATTGAGACGTCAGAAGAACTTTCACTTCCAGCCACTCATCCAGGTATCTTTTAGTTGTTACAGGACCTGTAGTGCAAAATTCAAAAAGAAAACACACAAAACAAAACATAATCATTGTATCACTGATTATTTTTTTCTCGAACAAATAACAATCAAGTTTGGAGCTGCAATTGTCACCAGCACATACAGTGTATCTACAATGATTTAGACCACCAATCTCAAAGTTGTTTATTGACTTGGCTGCATATTTGGCAATCTACAAATGAAGAGCTTGATCGAAGTAACTCCATCATCAACAAAATAAAACCTTTCCCATGATAACTCACTTGTTACACAACAGGGAAATATTCTTGAAGTTATGATTTAAAAACTTATATATTTTCTCATAATTTTCCTTGTTTTTTAGCAGCTTTAATCGCCAAATATCTCAAAGGAAACAAGAATGGAGTTATCTTGTTTTGAAATCAAGCTCTTCAAATATTTCTAGAAATAGAAAGAGAGTTCAATTGATTTAAGAAGAATGTTCATTTATAAAATTGAAAGCAAGTGACAATCTTGGTAGAGTCAACCAGATTTTATAACTCTGATCGATTGAAAATATCAACAAATGTGTGGTTCCATTAGTTTGTCACAGCAAACATTCCTTCACATTGATGAAAAATGATATTACAAAAATCAAACTCATTAGGTTTGTTTAAGTACAACACATATATATATCTCAGTATTCTGTACAGAAAAAGAAATTTCCCCTACCCCCACCCCCATGAAGGAAAAAAAAATACACACACAAAATATCGTTTGCATTATCTTGAAAGAAACAATTACTCTCCAGAGTTTGTGCTAATGCTAACACATTACATTACTACAGAGTAAAATTGATATACACTGTAACACACACATGTATGCATTAGAAATTGGTGTACAAAGTTCGTCTTCAGGAGAAACTGACAACCAATCAAGCATTAAATTCACAACACTATTCAAAATTCATTCCTATTTCCACACTCATGAAGTCTGAACACAAAATGGCTGAAGCACATTTTTAAACAAGTCCATCATCAGATGGAGTAAAATTAAAGCCTCTACAATGAAACCTCACCTGTTGCATTTCACAAAGGAATATTCTTGAAGTAAATGATGAAAAACATCCCATATTTTCTAATTATTTTCTCTTGGGATTTTTTTTAGCATACTCAATTGCAAAAATCTCAAATTGACAAAAATGGAGTTAATTCATTTTGCAATCAAACTCTTCCTATACATGTTTCCAACGTTCCATTGTAGAACCATGTCTGTTTTGTTGTTTTCTTTTTTGTGTACACGGTATAAAGTATTCAGTTCAATATCCAAATGATATAAACATTGATGACAGGGAGGTTTCAAAATCAATAACGTTCGCCATCAGCCATTCATTAAGTAGGAGCCCTGTACATGGTTCATTAAGTTATAAATATCCCAGCTTTTAGTACAATATGCTCCCTAGGGAATAATACCCCTGTGATATCACCTACAATGTACTGTAACATCATCAGTCTGTGAAATAACATAATTAAAAAAAAAAACATGTGGCAACTAATCATATTATATATCGGGCAGCAGCTTACAAAATAGTTCATAACCCACCATTAGTGATGGGGTATGCCTCTGAAATGTAGAAAAAAAAAATCTATTAAAGGGGTTGAAGTAATGGAATAATAACCTCATTACTTCAACATCACCTCACAAGACTAATGTTTTCATTCTGCTTTGTTGCGTTGTCTACTTTACAAACTGGTTTCTGCAATATTTCTCGGTCTGCTGAGGATAATATGTCTCACATAAACATCCCCGTGTACATTTCTCTTCAATAGCCCGCACACTCACTCACATACAATTTCATCAAAGTCATCAAAGCATCCCCCAAATTTACAGGTTGTTCCAGTCCAAGAAACTTTGTATAATGGACAATTACGATATCAGAAACCAATGTGAGAAAATATTAGATTTTATACCCTTCCAATGGGTTTAGCAAGATGCAAAACAAATGGAAAGACTATTTGAATAATCATTCAGTCCATTACTCAAAATTTGCAGTAATTACATACTTTACACACACTTAAGTGCATTTTTCGAATTCGGAAGAGATGGGGAAATAGGTACATGTGCAATGCTAGATAGTGGTCATGGGTTTGGTTACATCATGCCGATGTCAGATTTCACAGCACTGAATTTTATGCATTATAAAGTGTATGCACATTATATGTATTATACTATATACATGTAGGACTTTTCTTTTGTAGATCCCCCCCCCCCCCCAATCACAATATGCTCAAACCCTACTAAATTTAAACTGTGGTAGAAAATTAATAGCTCACTTTGACAAAATACTGAAATTACAATGTGTATCATAATTCTATTTAACTTGTAACTTACCTTAGCATCAAAAGTTTTTTTGAAACTTTGTTTTTGTATTCACAAGATTATTGGTAGGAAACTTGTTCATCCTGTTCTTACAAGAAGTACGTGGCAGAGAATAAATCTTATATGAGCCATCCCTAATTCTTGGTATAAAGTACTTCCATGAATTTTTCAGGGCCTGGGGATTTTCTCCCACAAATTCACAACACGCACAGCTTTTATTCCAAGTGGAAGAGGACATTCACATCAAATCAAATGATTAAAATGACTTAAAAGAAATATATAGTAATGTCCCATTGCAGGCAGAATGGAAAGATCAAGTAATGCCCCTCACCATACGGTATTTGTATAATGGAAGATATGAGACTAATGTAACTACCACGAGACGGAAAGTGAAAAAGAACTAAAAACAGAAGCCAGACACTCACTTTAATTGGATCCAGGGTTTATCTAATTAACCTCACCACCGACCATCAAACACTCTGTAGTTGTAGGCCAACGAATGGAGTAGTAGAGCCGCTTTCCGCCTGATTATTATGCCTATGTGGCAAAGAATGTTTTTTAAGCCGCCTATGCTCACACAGCAGTCAATGGTCTTGCGTGGTATTACTCTCTTGGGAGGGAAAAAACATGCTGAATGCCGGTTACACTCCTAAACCAATGCGCTGATAACACAATACAAGTTCGTCCTCACGGTGGGTTTCATGTAAGAAGACACACGCCTCTATCTATCTCTCTCGAATAGAGTGTGCCATCATAGACGAGCAACGTTGAGCCTCCCCTTATTAAACATAGGTTTTTTCCCCCCTCTTGGAGTATATTTCAATGAGTGGAACGAGCATCCATGCATTGAGATACCCCGAATACACTTCAGTTTGGGACTTCGCCCACCGAAAAGGGAGGTAACACCCAAGACTCTGTGTGTGCGTGCGCCTACAATGTACGTCTGTGTGTGTGTGTGTGTATGTAATGAGAGCGAGGGAGCTCACAACAATAGACAGGAATTCTTGGTAACAATAGATAGGGGCACAACACAAATACCTGTGACTCACAGTACACTGGGCACAGTCCAGTGGGCTTGTAAAGGTGTGAGGGTGTAGTCTTTTAGTCCAGGCCCTTTATTTGACTCCAGTGTTTACTCCGCTCGGGACGATCGTGATCGAAGCAAAACCTTCTCTCTTGTTTTTGCCACAAAATGTTTGATTTGCTGTGATGACAGTGCATCAGGTAAAGTGAATCATCTTTGGAACAGAATATTTAATGGGTTCTATTTAATGCTCTGCACGAGACAGAGGAGGGATCAACCCACAGCCAGTTGGGGGAAAAAAAGTGATTGACACTCAATAATAGAGACTACTGGTAATGGGTCTTGGTACATTATTGACATGATGACAATAACTTTTGTTGATAGTAGAAGTTATCATGATGTTGAAGTCATTATCATTATCAAAATGGTGTGAATACGTGTGAAAATGAATACAATGGAATGATAAAATTACATGATCAATTCTCTAACTTCTGATTAACATTATCCATGATATTAAACTATCATCGTTGTGCAGTACTGCACTAACATTATCAGAGTTTTTACATCTGCCCATGATTTCCACAATTTATTTGATTCCACTGATGACAGTTCCAATCAAATTTATGTTAAGCTAGTACCAGGTATACAAAATGTCATGCAAACTTTCTTTTCATGAATTTCTTTGTTAAAGTTTAATTCAGCCCTCATTTTTGTTTAATTTCAAGAATTTATGTACTTTAAAAGATCATGGGAGATAGGCTAACTTAATTCAGAATGGACCTTCTCCGAGGATATCATCTCGTAAATGATTTAAAGATCTTTTAAGTTGATTAAAGGTTTACTGCAATGGTACAATGTTCAGAGCAGGACAGGCAAACACCGTTTTGCTGATAAACCTTGCAAATGCAAAGAGGTGTGTGATCACATGACTTCGTTAACAAAGTAATGGTCTAATGGCCATTGTTTGCCACTGGGAGCAGTACTTTAAAAAAAGGTTTGAATTATCACATGTTGATACAATCTCCACGGAAGAATTTCATGAATTTGAAGAACAAGGTACACTGTACTAGTGTAAGCGCTTGCCTGGTTGCCCAGGCCAAGTGGAATCAAAGTCAGGCAGGTGTGTTTGAACAACGAGAAGAAAAATGCTTTGGGCAGGCAAAAAGTTTTGAAGTCACCTTTTTTCACTTTTTCCCCAAACCCACAAAGTCAACCATATAGAAGCCCAAAGATAATGACTGTTTCAATAGTGATGCAACAAATTTCATTTCATTTCAGCAACTTTCCAATACTTGTGAAGAAGTCTCACTGCATTGCAACACCAACACTTGATCGAACCAAGTTTTACGTGTATACTCCAATTTGTTAAATCGTGCAAATCAATGTGTGTTGTTCATTCAAATGATTGTGTTTCATTTTCAGTAAGCTCTTGACTTACATGTAGATGTGATGTTCACAAACATTTTCGAATTTTCAGACCTTCTTTCGAGACATGTACAGTACAAGTCATACTCGGGCAAGCGTTCTGCAGCAATTTAAAAATCTGTTTGCTTGATTTGGCAAGTGGTAAAAAAAAAGGAATTCCTCCTTGTATCCTACAATGTACAATGTACAGCTGTACCATGCTATAACAATACTGTATAATGCACATTCCTTTTATGTTTACAGTGAGATACACAATGTACATTGTACATATCAACAGCAATACTTCAAGGGGAATACAGGGTGGTGCTTATAGAAATTCTAGTCTGAAGTACAATCCTGTTTGATTATATTACAAAGCATTTCAACACTTGAGCAATTACACTCCTACAGTAGATAATATTTGCTATAAATTGAAAGGGAATAATCTTTGATTGCCATCATGTAATTATTTGCTTACAGTTTTAATACTCTTATTCACAAACTGTTAAATACAGTATACCTAAATTGTTGACAAAGTGCAAAGGCTAACAACAATTGAGATATGGGTGAACTGGGCGATTAAAGGAACACAAACCAAAAGAGAAATGTGGATCAAGTGAAAGCCGCGACATTATTAAAACATATCAGCAAAGTTTGAGGAAAATTGGACAATCAATGCAAAAATGTTAACAATTTTAGTGTTGGAACCGTAGGATGAGGATACTACTGTACAGTATTATGTGTTGACATCAATAAATTTTTATACATTATACAAGAGACCTGGGAGGTGTCACGCTCACCTGAGTATCACAAGTCCACCTTCCACGCAGTACACATAGCACTACAATTTACATGTAGCTTTTAATTTACAATTTAAGAAAAGATTTGAAAAGATTCTTTAATTTGGGGATTTTGTCTGTCCCCCCCCCCCCCCCTTGGGAAATCATGCCCATTTGTACAAACGGATACTCACCCAAGTCAAATTTGACAATTGATGCATTCTCAAGAAGATGAAAATTACGATTAAGTACAATTAAGGCCCCTTTTTGGAACCTCCTCCACTCCCCCCCCCCCCCCCCATAATCCCTAGGCTCCAAGGGTGGGGGTGGGGGGCAACCCTGGGTCTGACGAATCTGTGGTCACTAATACACTGTACAGTTCCTCATTGTGTTGATTTTATCTGATCACTTCTGGCATTAGAGAAGATTTTTTTAATAATTCCTTAATTGGGGGGTGGGTGCACCCCATGGGGCCCCCAGGAGACTGAGCATGGTGCCCATTTGATCAAACTGAGATCCTTTACCCCTAGGGATGCTACAAAATACACTGTCAAGTTTGGTGAAAATCCAGGGTTTTCACGATGAATAATAAAATTTAGGCCCCATTTGGACCCCCCCCCCCCCTCCATTCCTGGGCACCAAGAGGGGCACCCCTTGCTCTACCATAAACACACTTGAAACTGCAGGTCATCAATGTTGTCAAGAGGTGAAAACTGTCTTTACCTCCCCTTGATCAAGATTGCATCGGAAGGAAAACTTTGAAGGCACCTGTTTTCTCAAATTATGCCGATTTCTCAGACCACTCAATATGCTCTCATATAGTCATTGATATCTCCACAACCAATTACTCATACGAGTCTTTTGATATTCTGTGTAATTAAAGTGGGAGAGTAGGGGAATAATGTCATGTTATTTTCAAAAAATTGACCCCCCTCAACCTCCATATCCTTTTGTTGTAGTGGGTCACATGTGTGCTTGTGTTTGTGTTGATGAAAAGCATAGTACAAAATTGTAAGTGAAGTTGGAAAGCCATCAACTGAGTGGGACATTCAAACGTGGTATACCAGAGACTCCAACTCTCCCGTTTTCGACAGGAGATCTCCCGCCGAAAACCAATTTTTGCAAAATCTCCCGTTCTCCCGTTTGAGATTTAATTTCTCCCGCCCTGGCTCTGTGTCTCCCGTTGGAAAGGATTTCTTGCATATTTCTATCGTATGTTGAAAAAATAAGCCTTAGATAGCACCAGAGAGCATCTAGAACCCTAGGAATTTCGCGCTTCGCACACATCAACTTTGAGTCTCCCGTTTGCTCGGGGTTTCAGTCGGGAGAATCTCCAGATCAGAAGGTACTTTGGGTTGGAGTCTCTGGTATACAAAGATTGAAATTTCAGGTGCATATTATTTTCATCTACACGTATAGGAGATACACGTACACACACTGTTCTGAAGTGTACAAAACTTTACAACTTTTGAGTTGTTTTCTTTTGCAAATGATTGATTAAAACACTTTTGTGTTGTTCCTGAAGTAGTTTTCTGTGCATCTACTTTCAATAAGTTAAAGGACAAGTTCACCTTCATAGACAAGTGGGTTGAGTGAATGCAGCAACATTAGTACAAACATCAGTGAGAGTTTGAGCAGAATCAGACAATCCGTTAAAAAGTTATGAATTTTTAAAGTTTCTGCTCTGTCACAGCTGGATGAAAAGACTACTATAGCTTGTGATGTCACATGAGTACAACCATATAAAGAAAGAATAAAGAAAATTCAACATACATTGTATTTCCATTTTTCTCGCATACACCTGTAACAAAAGAACACTCGACTTCTCTCTTTCAGAAGGCAGGGGGAATAATATTACCCTTAACATATGTCAGTAGCAAGTCGAAGAAATGTGCAATTTATTCATTTAAAAGTAAAGTTTTGTGAAATTCTCTTTTTATTTTCCTTATATAGTTGTACGACATCATACACTGTAGTAGTCTTCTCTTCCAGCAGTGACTGCGCAGATACTTAAAATATTTGTAACTTTTGAACGGATTGTCCAATTTTCCTCAAACTTTCACTGATGTGTTCTACTAATATCGCTGCATTCTCTCAATCCTTCTGAATATGAAGGTGGACTTGCCCGTGAACAGTATTTGACTTGTCCAATTGTCTTCTCTCTCTTTTTTTTTTTTTACTTTGTCTATCCAATTTGTTCATTGTACATTACGACATTTATTAAAGCAAAATGTATCAGAATTGTGCATGATTTAATCATTTTATAAACTGCTGGCATGTACAGTAAGTGGATGCACATCTATGTTTGGTTGTATACTGACAGTCCAACCACAAAAAAAAAAATATATATATATATATATATTGGTTCTTCAATTTCATAAAAATGGTGCTGATGTGAAGAGCTGTAAGAATAGTTTACATTAAAAAGAGAGAGCGAGACAATTTAATTAATCAAGAAATCAGATTCTATGTTACAGTAGATGAGGACTATAAATGTTTTGTATAGAACAGTGCACATTGTATAATTTAGGAATGATTCACCGGACTTTCTAGACCTACAGCTGAAGATGATTACAGTGCACAAAGTACAGTATTAGGGATATTTTTGCTTCACTGAGCACTGTATGTTTGTTATTAACACTCCATTACATCTAATTTTGGCTTTTTCTTCTTAGTCTTCTTCTTCTCCTCCTCCTCCTCCTTCTTCTTCTTCTTCTTCTTCTCCTTCACCCAGAAAAAAACTCATACATGTACATGTACATAGGGTTATACACATGTGTACAAGCTGTACAAGCTGTATGTTCGTATGTACTATTAAACTGTAAAAGCACAAGGATATTTTGGTGTAATTTTTGTGCTCAATCGGGTACTAAAGTTTCAAAAGAGTTTCACATGTTTCAACTGTGCAGAATCTAGATAGCAACTACCGCTACTGGAACATGAGGCGAGCAAAAAAACAAAAAATAAAAAATAAAAAAATTGCAAGCTTTTATTTTCAGCATAGTAGAAATGGACCATGAGAATGATGATGACAATATTTTCCTGCTAAAGATGAATTATCATAATGAACAATGGTAATATAGGCCTTCAGTGATAATCATCATCAAACAATCGAACTAGTAACTGCGTACTACAGTAGTAGTAGTAACATAGCAAAATATCCCATGTCAAACGTAAACCAATATACAAACTGTACACTGTATTATGCTGTACAATAGTAACAGAGACTCCAACCCCAAGCACCTTTTGATCTGGAGATTCTCCCGCCTGAAACCCCTAGCAAACGGGAGACTCCAAGTTGATGTGTGCGAAGCGCGAAGTTCCTCGGGTTCTAGATGCTCTCTGGTGCTATCTAAGGCTTATTTTTTCAACATACAATAGCAATAAGTAAGAAATCCTTTCCAACAGGAGACACAGAGCCAGGGCGGGAGAAATTAAATCTCAAGCGGGAGAACGGGAGATTTTGCAAAAATGGGTTTTCGGCGGGAGATCTCCCGTCGAAAACGGGAGAGTTGGAGTCTCTGTAGTAAACGAATCAAGCGCACTGTGTAGCTGTACTCCTGTAGTAGATCTACAACTGTAGGCCTACATTACAACTCAAGGTCTATTAAAATGATAGGCAGGTTTCTACGGAGTACCGGTAGCTAACTGAGTACCGGAGGGTTCTACATGTAGCAAAGAGCTTCTTGGTTGATGTCGACCTTGACCGAAAGATCGGTCTGTATCTGGTCGTCGGGGAATGTTCCGCGGAGACTGCGTCTGGCTTCACGGATCCCCTCCGGAGGAGAGCGATAACGTCAAAAATATAAAAGACTCCTCCGGACAGACTGATCTTTCTGTCTAATGTAGACCTACAAATACGGTGTCTACTAAACACTGTTTACTTATACTTTGGACCTGGTATAAAACTCAATAGTGCCTCCGGCTGATCTGGCGACACTTTGCGTCAGAGGCATTAAAATAATGTAGCTCATGAGCTGATCGGCACCATCTAAATACACTCCCAGCAGAGTATTCAGCGCTGTAGTGTTGTACCTATTTTACAAGTATTAAACCTCTCTTCTGCATTGGATTGACGATCAAACTAAGTAAAAGACTACTAAACGAAGACAGTGCATTCCAACAAATGGGTTCTGCATGAACGGCGGTGTAACTGTAAAAGTTTAAAGCGATAAGAATTAGACTACTACAAGTATCTTGAGTAACACTACAAAACAGCTGAACAGTATACAGTCCTGTAGAATGCAGGCCGTACGGTACTGCAAATGCAACTTTCGCTGTACTGTGTAGCGGCTGGCTGCCGCGACCCTGGCCCTTGCCTCCAACGACGCCACCTCCTCAGCAACGGCAGCACGACCCTCGCTGGTGGCTCGCCTGAACGATCAGCGCAACATCATCACGCACACACACACTAACAAAGGTGTACACAGGGCTAACGCGACGCCACTAATAAACGCCGGGTTACCTTTTTTGCTGAGCTGTGTAGCATCATATTTACTTAATTAAAATCGATTCGACGTAATCCCAAAAAGACTCATGTTACTGAAATGGAATAATGACTACGACTCGACCAGGTACACGGTGTACAACAGGAAATTCTGTTTGAACATTTGTAATAAATTAACTCAATTCTTACCTGTTGATACCTCTTGTCAACGTCTGCCCACGGTCTAGTACCGCTAGTCCCCTTTCAAACAGCTGAGCAGGGGTGTGTGTATACACTGTATGTACTTGTACGTGTGAGTGTGTGTGTGTGTGTGTGTGTGTGTGTGAGTGTGTGTATCGTCGAAGTACGAGTACTAATGCGGCGGCTAACGGTGGATTACAAAATGCCTGT
Organism: Diadema antillarum; assembly: GCF_040938485.1. NCBI lineage: Eukaryota > Metazoa > Echinodermata > Echinoidea > Diadematoida > Diadematidae > Diadema > Diadema antillarum. The sequence goes on from NW_027272734.1 coordinate 174,109, forward strand.
TGTTTTGTACACTTGTTGCTTCAGAGCAGGGAGGTGAGTATGAGACACTCAACTCCCTATTCAGAGAGAACGCCGTCTTGTGGCGGATGTCGGGTAGTCAGTCCCTAAAGTATTTTACTAGATTTGCTAGATGTGGGTGTGGCCGGCCAATCTGCCACTTGGCCATCGAGTTAAAAACTATATTACGAAGAAAGGTACCTGTCTTCACATTCAAAGAGATACATGGCCCAGATGAAAAAGAGATTAGACACCAGTGAAATGAGTTGCGACTGAATCGCGTATTGGCCGTTTTGTCCACACGCTAACGCCCTCAATGAATGCTTTGTAATTAGGCCTCCTCAGTATATTCGTCGTTTTTGGCAAAAACTGCCCACACCACAACCACACCCAGCGAACATAAATCATAAGCCTGCGCTTTTGCATTGACTCCCTACATAATGTCGTTTTGAGAGCGCATGAATTGTCAATAGGTTGTCAATATTGAGAGACTTTGAAGCAATAGCAGTGACTTTTCAAATTCATGAAATTCGAGATTTTGTTATTTGTCAATCAGTTGCAATGAATAGCATTAATTCTGTTAAAAGAAGCTTAAAACATAAAGTTCACAGCAATCATTGATAATGTGCAATTTCCAATGTACATCAGTATAAGGTCTATATCAAAAAATTTTCCCTGACTTGCACATTTAATTTTAGAGTTAATCATTAGACTGGACGTGCTTTAGCTATGTTAGGGTCTTCATTATAGTCCCACTTCGTAATGAAGGTGACTCAATATTTATATCATGCATTCATATTGCACATTACACACTCATTATAAATACATCAATGTTAACTAGTGTACTAAGCAACTATTGAAAGCTTCTTGTGCAGTATGTCTAATATTTTCAATTCAGTTTAATTCAATTCAATTCAAAGGTTTTATGCTTAAAGGATGCATGTGCTTAAAGGATGCATGCTAGATGACTTTATTTGGCGCCAAGTTTCAATCAAGCCGTCTATGCCTGAATTATAACCTTTATATCAAACTCCTAGAACTGAACGCCAATAGGGTCTGGTCGTGCTATATGCCTACCGACATAATATAATCGCAACGTTGGTTATAGGCCTATCATACATGACTTTCGTTAATGCAGAGGTAAGGCATGGAGAAATGTTTCAAGGAATCTATTGAAAAGTGGAGTTTTGTGCAGGATTTCTGTATCTGATTAATCAGTTGGCGGCGAGCTATAGAAAAAGAAAAAATGATAAAAAATGACTTCAAGAGAAGCCGCAAAATGATAAAGTTGCAACTAATAATCATCGACAGAAATTAGAACTGGTTATTCGTTCGTTTATAGCAGGGCTTGATAACAGTCATAATAAAAATTATGATCGTTATCATTGATTAACGATCTCCACAAGACAGGCGTCGTGACTATTCACCGAGCTTTTGTCGATGATGTATGGGCGATTTGCTCATTTCATTTCATTTCCACGTGATTTCATTTATTAGGTTTCCACACAAATCAATATACAGGGCATACAACATCCATCAATGGCAATGTAAATTAATGTCATTATAAGTTATAAGTTCAGTAGGGCCTAAATACAAATAGCTAATCAATACACTCTAAAAACACAAATGTTGAATTAGCATTTAAAAGGGCCGAGGAGTGACAACATTTTCAAAGTGTTGGTTTTCCTGCTAGATTCAACATTTAAAATGTTACTTTAAAAGTTGGATGCAACACTTCAAAAATGCTGTCACTCCTCGGCCCTTTTAAATGTTGATTCAACATTTGCGTTTTTAGAGTGTAATATTGAAATAAAAACAGCTCGGCGAGAGATTAATTGATTAAAAAAATAAATAAATTACTGACTATAAATTATGTCCATATCATAGAAAAGAAGTGTTCAGCTCGGCCAAAGCTAATCAGTTGCAATAGAAACAATTCGACGCGAGATTCATTGATTAAAAAATACGTAAATAATTGACTATGTATTATTGTCCATAATAGAGCGGTATAACGAAATGAGCTATTGATGGGACTGCCTTACACAGGTCCATCCAGTAGTCGTGATACGTTCTAAACACTCAACAAAAAGTAAGTTCCCCCTCAAACAAATCGCTGTAATTTCTGATTCAGGAACCTTTGAGGAAATCTAAACACAGGGGCAAGTAGCTGTACTTCCAAGCTAATATACATGTCATGTGAAATTCAGGGTATATCGTCGGGTCACGCTCCAGTAAGCACGCCTTGAAGGCAAAATGGTCACTTTTTGAAGTTCACAAGCCGTATTTTTAACTTTGATTCAATGATCAACTGATATTGGGACAAATTTCAATTTTCCATCATAGGAAGGCATGAAACGTACAATTTATGTGCCTCCTGCCAAATGTTTGATATGCCACAGTGATTTACCGGATAGGCCTACATGAATTGAGGCCACCAAGAAACAAGAATTACCTCCAAAACCGTTCATGTAGTAGCAGTTTCAAATCCTCATCAAAATGAAATTAGACTAATTCCCCATGAATAATTTTGAAGTCTACACAACACTGGAACTGAATTTTAGTCCATTTATAGGGTAAAGGGGTTTACCAGCCCCACACGCTCATTGAAGCGTGACATCCTGAAGAAAATACTACAGGATAACTGTACATACAGTGGTCTTAAGCACAACGAAAAAATAAATGTCATTCAGTTAACCTGACTTAAGTGCACAAAATTAAAGCACTATACCTACTGCATAATTTCAATATGACATTTTGTTTGTTTTTTTATTTGCTCGTTCAACCGTGAATTGACCATATTGTGTGCAAAAGTCGTTGTTAGCTTTCCAAAACATAAATTCCATCTGTTGGAACTAATGTACCAGGGGAAACAATGTCATGTCCAAACTGCCATTTTGGCACTTTTTACCATCCACACGTGATCACTCAACCGTGAAATTTTGCCCACAGGTCATATGACAGGAAGCACATAAATTGTACGTTGCATGCCTTCTTATGCTGGAAAATTGAAATTTGTCCCAATATCATTGAATCAAAGTTAAAAAATACGGCTTGTGAACTTCAAAAAGTGACCATTTTGCCTTCAAGGCGTGCTCACTGGAGCGTGACCCGTCGATATACACTGAATTTCACATTACAGGTATAGCTTGGAAGTACAGCTACTTGCCCAGGGCTGCAATGTGTTTAGATTTCCTCAAAGGTTCCTAATACAGAAATTATAGCGATTTGTTTTAGGGGGAACTTACTTTTTGTTTAGTGTTTATATGATAGAGGTGTTCATAGTATCTTTATCGCTGCAATTAAGACTTTTATATCAGAGAGTTTGTTGAAGTCGACCTGTACGGCACCATTGCAAGTCAAAGGCAAGAATATGAAACACGTATCAAAAATATGCCCCTATTCATGAATTTTGACGTAATCTAAATGTTGATTTTGAATTTTGGGTACTTTACTGGAGCGTCAAATCTCTAAATATACATTCTGCAAGCAAGAGCGAGAATAAAAAGGAATGCACCATGTATTATAAAAGCCGGATGTGCGTTGCGGGGGAAAATATCACCGAAAAACATAGGCGCCCGTTTACAATGCAGGGGCGGATCTCAATTCCGCGCACGCTCCTTTTCTCTGTTTATTTCTTTTGTTTTAGAAAAAAAAAGGGGGCGGTGCGCCCCCCCCCCCCCCCAACCCCGGGATCCGCAACTGCAATGAACTGCAGGCTTATCAGCAGCTAGAATATTATATATCTTCGATTATAGAGCGTTATTTTGTTGTCCATATGCAATGTTTCACTGCACATAATCTATCAATGTGTGGCAAAATGTAAACAGCACCAATCGCACGACATGACAATATGGGCGATTTATACACAACACATACAGGGGCGTCACC